>NC_090922.1:302000020-302300020 GCF_040938575.1 Ambystoma mexicanum | reverse complement strand
AATGATTTGTGCACATCGCCCCAGAATTTTTTACCCAGACAGCCCCGCAAAGTCCGAAATGTCAGGAAAAAAACACTTTTTCTGCACATTTCGCTCGACGCACCCATTGAAACACGCCCCCAACAACACATGGCCTACTGCCACGCCTTCCCATAGGTGTCCCGATGAAAACGGTACCTCACATGTGTGGATGCACCTACCTGGCCGCCAAGAGGAAAGCCTAAAACACAAGTAACCCCAAGTCTGTTTTCAGAGCGAAATCTCAGACATTCTGCTGACCGGCACAACGTACAGATATGGGCCTCGGGTGTTCTAGCCACCGAGGAAAACAGGGAACCCCATGCATTTCCGAAAAGAGGACACCCGTGGGAATCCGCATAGGTATGATTTGCGCACATCGCCCCAGAACGTTTTACCCAGACAGCACTGCAAAGTCTGAAATATCGGGAAAAAAACACTTTTTCTGCACATTTCGCTCGACGCACCCATCAAAACACGCCCCCAACAACACATGGCCTACCGCCACGCGTTCCCATAGGTGTCCCGATGAAAACGGTACCTCACATGTGTGGGTGCACCTACCTGGCCGCCAAGGGGAAAGCCTAAAACACAAGTAACCCCAAGTCTGTTTTCAGAACGAAATCTCAGACATTCTGCTGACCGGCACAATGTACAGATATGGGCCTCGGGTGTCCAAGCCACCGAGGAAAACAGGGAACCCCATACATTTCTGAAAAGAGGACACCCGTGTGAATCTGCAGAGGTATGATTTGCGCACATCGCCCCAGATTATATTACCCAGACAGCCCCGCAAAGTCCGAAATGTGGGGAAAAAAACGCTTTTTCCGCACATTTCACTCGACGCACCCATCGAAACACGCCCCCAACAACACATGGCCTACTGTCCCACGTTCCCACAGGTGTCCCGATGAAAACGGTACCTCATATGTGTGAGTGCACCTACCGGGGCAGCAAAAGGAAAAGGTTAACCCACTGGTCACCCCAAGCCTTTCGCTACTGCCCATTGTGTTCATGTGGGCAACCAACAGATTTGGGCCTAGGGCGTGGAAGCCAGCAAGGAAAACGGGGAACCCCATGCATTTCCAAAAAGAGGACACCCGTGGGAATCCGCAGAGGTATGAACAGCCCCGCAAAGTCCAAAATGTGGGGAAAAAAACGCTTTTTCCGCATATTTAGCTCGACGCACCCATCGAAACAAGCCCCCAACAACACATGGCCTACCGTCACGCGTTCCCACAGGTGTCCCGATGAAAACAGTACCTCACATGTGTGGGTGCACTGTAAAGACTGGTAGGGGGTGTCTGTACTTCTGTTCCCTATATGGTAGAAGAGAGGCACAGAGGACCCCAGCCAAGATTCTCTATTACGGTAGCAATGGACGAGCAATCAAGGCCTAGCTTCTCAGGAGGTGATGCAGGCTGGTTCTTAAGTACAGTGTAGTCCCCAAGCCCCCACAAAGGAATGTCCACACACTGTATTGGTTAGAACACAGTCTTTATATAATCAATATTCAAGGTTATGTACCCTTATCATAATAACTCACTTTGTACTTAGGAAAATCAACAATGGCAAATATATACAATTCTAAAGTGGTACCACCCTTTGTATTAGATCTCATGAAAAGTGCATCAACAATACTGTAATCATATCACACAGATCAATAGAGTGAAACCAGCAATAGAAAGAGGAGAGAAAAGAAGTTGGTGGAACAATAGGCAGAATACTGGCCCCTACTACTAGACACAGTTCTGTGTGGAGATCCCCCCACCTGGGCAACCTGTAAAATAAAGAAATAGCACAAGCCCAGTCCATGTATTGTTCTGCAAGTCTTATTCCCTCCTATAATGTTTTTAGCCCCCCAATGTACCTGGTGGAGTCGAGTTCTTCGAAGAGGCGTCGACAGATCCTTCTTGAGGGACCCCCTTTCAAGCGGGAGTCACGGATCGTCGAGAGGCGTCGAGAAGCGTCGAGGAACTCGGCGTTCGGCGTCGAGGAATCGACAGCCCTTCTTGAATGCCTTCCCTTTCAAGCGGGAGACACGGGGCGTCGAACGTCCGACAACGAACAGGGTAGAACGGCGTCGATGAGGCGGCAGCTTCGATCCAAGCGGTGCTCGTCGACGACGGAGCGTTGGCGTCCTGCAAGGCGGAGGCGTGCGGGGCACCTCGATGACAATTGTTCTGGACCGCAAAGATTGTGAAGACGGGGGCCCAGCAAGGGCGTCGAGTCGTTCGAGTCTTTGTGGTCTTCGGGTGGCAGGAAACCCACCGGCAGGTTTCTCCTCGGCGCGTTGGTCGTCCTCGACTTTCTCTGGCAGGATAAAGCGGTCGACGGTGCGGACGAGGGAGTCCTTCGATTCAAAGGTTCTTAGGCAAGGAGCGGACGGCTCCGGTCGTCGGCGGCACGGCGTCAAGTGGTTCCCACGGCTGGGCAACACAACTTCGACGGGCCTCCAGCGGTTACACAGACCTGCGAACCCTGGTCGACGGCGATGGACTTCGACGGCGGCGATGTCCGGGTGCTTCACTTCGATCTCCTCGGCGGTCCCGTCTCGGGTCGGCAGCCTTTCGAGGGTCTGACTTCCAGGGCGCTTCGGCGAAGATGTAGCGGTGCTCGATGATCCCTCGGAGCACGGGAAGAGGTCGCCTTACCAGGTCCTCTCTCGGGTCAGTCCTCGACGAATTCGGCAGCTTTCAGATCTGTCGAAGCAAATGCAACAGCAAGTCTTCTTCTTCCAGCTGGACGTCGAGGATCAGCAGTTCCAGTTACTCTTAGAGTGGAGACTCAGCTTCTGAACGCTTCTGAACAATTTCCAGTGGTGAGAGGTCCCCAGATATACTATTCTGTCTCTCATCCACACTGCTGGCACACACTCAGCAGCCAATCACACAGAAGGGCATTCATGCAGTCAGTCAGCCAATCAGGCACACAGTGCATTCAGGCCACACTCCTCCCTTTCAGACACTCACAACAAGGAATGTGGTTGGGACAAGTACCCAGCCATTCAACACTACACACTGCATTCAGGCCAGTTTCGGGCAGGGCTGTCTCAGTCTTTGTCTCTCATGCCAGAAACCAGACAACCACAACAAGGAGTGTATATTGGTCACACACTTCATTCACCCAGGTCCCACCCACAGGAGGTACCCACAACATAGTCACTGGGAAGGCTCCAGTCAGTCTAGCTGGGCCTTCACAACAACACCATATATGGAACTTCCACCCAACAGCCAGTCAGGGGGAAGGGACAGAGTCAGGGCTTCCCAGGACTTTGGGAAAACAAGGTAACAGGCAATAGAAAGCAAGAGGCCACAGGGGCCATCTTGTTTCCTATCAGGAATCAACTGATCCCAATGGCAGGGCCTGGGTATCCCAAAATGGAGGACACCCAGAGCACCTGTCAAATTCAGCATGGAGCTGCCACCAGCCCATACCCTGCTCTGTGGGCCACCCACAGGTGCCCAAAAACATACACTAGAAGCACAGGGTTGTACCCCTACCCATGGGTGCCATAAGGGTATCCCATGGGTCTGTTCACCAAACCAAAAGAGAGAGCTGCACTGCCAGGAGTCCCACATGGACTCCTGGGCAGAAAACACGACAGAACACACGATAAAGAGCAGTAAAGGACAAGGATTCAGAGGCCCTGTCCCTCTGATGCATTTCCAGCATCACAGTCGCCACCCCCAGACTGAGGTGGAAGGTGTCTAATCTCCCACGGGATAGACACCCTCATCCAGACGGTCAACATACCTTCTGGAAAGGCCATCTGCATTATCGTGACTCTTCCCTAGTCTGTGCTCTATGGTGAAGTCTAGCCCTTGCAGGCTAATGGACCACCTGAGCAATATCGGATTCTCACCCTTCATCTGCATAAGCCACTTCAGGGGCTTATGATCTGTTTGGACCTTGAAGGTAGACCCCGTAAGGTAAGGCCTAAAACGCCTAAGGCTCCAAACTATGTTAAAACACTCCTTTTCAACAGTAGCCCACCTAAGTTCTCTACCCTTGAGTTGTCTACTGATGAATATGATAGGATGTTCTCTCCCTTTGTCATCTAACTGGGACAAGACAGCTCCAATTCCGGTGTCGCAGGCATCCGTCTGGACGATAAAGGGTCGGCTGTAGTCAGGGGCACACAACACAGGTGCCCTACACAGACTTTCTTTCAAGCCATCAAAGGCCCTTTGACAGTCTTCGGTCCAATTAACCTTCCTAGGCTATTTGGGTGAAGTTAGAGCTGTCAGGGGTGCAGCTATGGTTCCATAGTCTGCCATGAAATTGCGATAGTACCCAGTGAGGCCCAAAAAGGCTCTCACCTGTGTTTGAGTAGTGGGAGTCTCCCAGTTCTGTACATCCTGTACTTTACTGGAGAGAGGTTGGATTTGACCCCCTCCTACCTCATGACCAAGATAGGTAACTTTCCCCTGAGCTATCTGGCACTTGGTGGCCTTGATAGTGAGGTTAGCCCTTTTCAAGGCCTGCAACACCTTATCCAGATGTGTCAAATGCTCTTCCCAGGTGGAACTGTAGACGGCAATGTCATCTAAGTAAGCCACACAAAAGGCTTCCAGCCCACTGAGCGCTTGGTTGACCAATCTCTGGAAGGTGGCAGGGGCATTCTTCAACCCAAAAGGCATGACCCTAAACTGGTAGAGTCCCTCAGGTGCGGAGAATGCCGTCTTTTCCTTGGCATGGTCCGTCAGAGCTATTTGCCAATAGCCTGAGGTAAGGTCAAAGGTGCTCACAAATTTGGCAGCACCTATGGTGTCCACAAGCTCATCAGCCCTGGGCAATGGGTGCGCGTCAGTTTTGGTGATGGCATTGACTCCTCGGTAGTCCACACAGAACCTCCAATCCTTGGTACCCGCCTGGGAACTTGCCTTGGGGACAAGGACCACTGGAATGGACCAGGGACTGGTTGAGGGTTCAATAACACCCAGATCCAACATCTTGGCGACCTCAGCCTGGATGTGGTTCTTGACGGTATCTGACATACGGTAGCACCCGCTTTTGACAGGCACACTGTCACCAGTGTCAATTTCATGCCTACACACGGTGTAAGGCCTGGCATCAGTGAAAACTGAGAGGCATACTGTTGGAGCAAAGCCCTGCAGGCCCTCTGTTGCTCTGTTGTCAAATCTGGAGAGAGTTGTACTCCCTCCACTGAGCCATCCTGAGGGTTGCTGTGCAGCAAATCAGGAAGGGGCTCACTCTCATCCTCTTCTTGCCCTGAAGCTAGCAAGAGACATGAGACTTCTGTTCGCCGGTGGAAAGTCTTGAGCCTGTTGACATGGAATACCTGGGGGGCTACCCCAGAGGCTCCCATGTCAACCAGATAATTGACTTCGCCCATCTTGGAGATGATCCTGAAGGGTCCAGTCCACTTGTCTGCCAAAGCTCTAGGCTTGGTAGGCTCCATCACAAGGATTTCCTGTCCCGGAGTCCAATCCACTTGCAAGGCTTTAAGGTCATGCCAGTACTTATTCAATTCCTGGCTGGCCTTGAGATTTTCTGTTGCCTGACCCATCATCTGTGTCATCCTCCGTCTGAGGCCTAACACATTGTCCCCCACTTGCTTGGCGGGACCTGGAGGGGTGGCTTCCAAGCCTTCTCGGATCAAGGCGAGGAGCCCCCTCACGGGATGTCCAAAGAGTAACTCAAAGGGGCTGAAACCAACACCCTCTTGAGGTACCTCTCTGTAAGCAAACAGCAGGCATGGCAGGAGGAGATCCCATTTCCTCCTTAGGGGTTCCTCCAAAGCCCCTAGCATGCCCTTGAGAGTTTTATTAAATCTCTCAACCAGACCATTGGTCTGGGGGTGGTAAGAGGTGGAGAACTTGTAGGTTACCCCGCACTCTTTCCACATGGTTTTCATGTAACTGGACATGAAGTTGGATCCTCTGTCAGAGACAACCTCCTTGGGGAATCCAACACGGGTGAAAATGCCCAGGAGAGCCCTGGAAACCACCTTGGCAGTAACAGTCCGAAGGGGTATTGCCTCAGGGTACCTGGTGGCATGATCTACCAAGACCAGGATGAACCGATGTCCACCTGAAGTGGGAGGGTCAAGGGGACCGACGATGTTGATGCCCATCCTCTCAAATGGTGTGCCAACCACTGGCAATGGCTGCAGTGGGGCAATGACCCTGCCTCCAGTCTTGCCAGACAACTGACAAGTGGGGCAGGTCCTGCAGTGGGACTCCACCTCTACTCCCATCCGTGGCCAGTAGAAATGGTCAGAGAGCCTCTGCTTAGTCTTCTTGGTCTCAAGATGACCAGCCAAGGGCACCTCATGCGCCAACTGCAGTAGGAAGGGCCTGTAAACCTGGGGTACCACCAACCTCTTGAGGGCACCAGGTTCAGGCTTAGTGGGCTCACTAACAAGGAGCTCACCCTCCCAATAAATCCGGAATGTCCTGGGCACTTCTCCTTGTGCCTGGGACAGGGCCTGTTTCCTCAGTCCCTCGAGAGAGTGGCACTCTCTCTGTCCCTTACAGAAGTCTGCCCAGGAGGGTCCCCCTTCAGCTAACAAGCATTGAAGGTCGGGATGATCCTCTGGGTTGAGAACCTCTCCCACAGGAGAGTCATCTGTCTCTTCTCCCACAGGAGTTGAGTTTGGGTTTTCCACTGGACCCAGCCCGTCCGGAGCATGGATCCCAATGGGTGCTGTCGGAACAGCAGGAAGAGAAGGTGTTCCCTCCACAGAGGTGGCCTTCTTGGTCTTCCTTCTTCTTGCCTTAGGCCTCGCCTTTGGCTCGGGTACCTGACTCACAGCCAGACCCGGTGTCACCTGTGATCTAGTGACTGCAGCAGCAGTCATGGGAAGTGTAAAGGCTGGTAGGGGGTGTCTGTACTTCTGCTCCCTATATGGTAGAAGAGAGGCACAGAGGACCCCAGCCAAGATTCTCTATTACGGTAGCAATGGACGAGCAATCAAGGCCTAGCTTCTCAGGAGGTGATGCAGGCTGGTTCTTAAGTACAGTGTAGTCCCCAAGCCCCCACAAAGGAATGTCCACACACTGTATTGGTTAGAACACAGTCTTTATAAAATCAATATTCAAGGTTATGTACCCTTATCATAATAACTCACTTTGTACTTAGGAAAATCAACAATGGCAAATATATACAATTCTAAAGTGGTACCACCCTTTGTATTAGATCTCATGAAAAGTGCATCAACAATACTGTAATCATGTCACACAGATCAATAGAGTGAAACCAGCAATAGAGAGAGGAGAGAAAATAAGATGGTTGAACAATAGGCAGAATACTGGCCCCTACCACTAGACACAGTTCTGTGTGGAGATCCCCCCACCTGGGCAACCTGTAAAATAAAGATATAGCACAAGCCCAGTCCATATATTGTTCTGCAAGTCTTATTCCCTCCTATAATGTTTTTACCCCCCCAATGTACCTGGTGGAGTCGAGTTCTTCGAAGAGGCGTCGACAGATCCTTCTTGAGCGACCCCCTTTCAAGCGGGAGTCACGGATCATCGAGAGGCGTCGAGAAGCGCCGAGGAACTCTGCGTTCGGCGTCGGGGAATCGACGGCCCTTCTTGAATGCCTTCCCTTTCAAGCGGGAGACACGGGGCGCCGAACGTCCGACAATGAACAGGGTAGAACGGCGTCGATGAGGCAGCAGCTTCGATCCAAGCGGTGCTCGTCCACGACGGAGCGTTGGCGTCCTGCAAGGCGGAGGCGTGCGGAGCACCTCGATGACAAATGTTCTGGACCGCAAAGATTGTGAAGACGGGGGCCCAGCAAGGGCGTCGAGTCGTTCGAGTCTTTGTGGTCTTCGGGTGGCGGGAAACCCACCGGCAGGTTTCTCCTCGGCGCGTTGGTCGTCCTCGACTTTCTCCGGCAGGATAAAGCGGTCGACGGTGCGGACGAGGGAGTCCTTCGATTCAAATGTTCTTAGGCAAGGAGCGGACGGCTCCGGTCGTCGGCGGCACGGCGTCAAGTGGTTCCCACGGCTGGGCAACACAACTTCGACGGGCCTCCAGCAGTTACACAGACCTGCGAACCCTGGTCGACGGCAATGGACTTCGACGGCGGCGATGTCCGGGTGCTTCACTTCGATCTCCTCGGCGGTCCCGTCTCGGGTCGGCAGCCTTTCGAGGGTCTGACTTCCAGGGCGTTTTGGCGAAGATGTAGCGGTGCTCGATGATCCCTCGGAGCACGGGAAGAGGTCGCCTTACCAGGTCCTCTCTCGGGTCAGTCCTCGAGGAAGTCAGCAGCTTTCAGATCTGTCGAAGCAAATGCAACAGCAAGTCTTCTTCTTCCAGCTGGACGTCGAGGATCAGCAGTTCCAGTTACTCTTGAGTGGAGACTCAGCTTCTGAACGCTTCTGAACAATTTCCAGTGGTGAGAGGTCCCCAGATATACTATTCTGTCTCTCATCCACACTGCTGGCACACACTCAGCAGCCAATCACACAGAAGGGCATTCATGCAGTCAGTCAGCCAATCAGGCACACAGTGCATTCAGGCCACACTCCTCCCTTTCAGACACTCACAACAAGGAATGTGGATTGGGACAAGTACCCAGCCATTGAACACTACACACTGCATTCAGGCCAGTTTCGGGCAGGGCTGTCTCAGTCTTTGTCTCTCATGCCAGAAACCAGACAACCACAACAAGGAGTGTATATTGGTCACACACTCCATTCACCCAGGTCCCACCCACAGGAGGTACCCACAACATACAGTCACTGGGAAGGCTCCAGTCAGTCTAGCTGGGCCTTCACAACAACACCATATATGGAACTTCCACCCAACAGCCAGTCAGGGGGAAGGGACAGAGTCAGGGCTTCCCAGGACTTTGGGAAAACAAGGTAACAGGCAATAGAAAGCAAGAGGCCACAGGGGCCATCTTGTTTCCTAACAGGAATCAACTGATCCCAATGGCAGGGCCTCGGTATCCCAAAATGGAGGACACCCAGAGCACCTGTCAAATTCAGCATGGAGCTGCCACCAGCCCATACCCTGCTCTGTGGGCCACCCACAGGTGCCCAAAAACATACACTAGGGGCACAGGGTTGTACCCCTACCCATTGGTGCCATAAGGGTATCCCATGGGTCTGTTCACCAAACCAAAAGAGAGCTGCACTGCCAGGAGTCCCACATGGACTCCTGGGCAGAAAACACGACAGAACACACGATAAAGAGCAGTAAAGGACAAGGATTCAGAGGCCCTGTCCCTCTGATGCATTTCCAGCATCACAGTCCCGATGAAAACAGTACCTCACATGTGTGGGTGCACCTACCTGGCTGCCAACGGGAAAGCCTAAAACACAAGTAACCCCAAGTCTGTTTTCTGACTGGAATTTGAGACGCTCTGCCGACCGGCGCAACATACAGATTTGGGCCTCGGATGTCCAAGCCACTGGGGAAAACAGGGAACCCCATGCATTTCCGAAAAGAGGAAACCCGTGGGAATCCGCAGAGGTATGATTTGCGCACATCGCCACAGAATTTTTTACCCAGACAGCCCCGCAAAGTCTGTAATGTCGGGAAAAAAACACTTTTTCTGCACATTTAGCTCGACGCACCCATCGAAACACGCCCCCAACAACACATTGTCTACCGTCACGCGTTCCCACAGGTGTCCCGATGAAAACGGTACCTCACATGTGTGGGTGCACCTACCTGGCCGCCAAGGGGAAAGCCTAAAACACAAGTAACCCCAAGTCTGTTTTCAGAGCGAAATCTCAGACATTCTGCCGACCGGCACAACGTACAGATATGGGCCTCGGGTGTCCAAGCCACCGAGGAAAACAGGGAACCCCATGCATTTCCGAAAAGAGGACACCCGTGTGAATCTGCAGAGGTATGATTTGCGCACATCGCCCCAGAATTTTTTACCCAGACAGCCCCGCAAAGTCCGAAATGTGGGGAAAAAACGCTTTTTCCGCACATTTTGATCGACGCACCCATCGAAAACCCACCCCCAACAACACATGGCCTACCGTCCCGATGAAAACGGTACCTCACATGTGTAGGTGCACCTACCGGGGCCGCAAAAGGAAAAGGTTAACCCACTGGTCACCCCAAGCCTTTCGCTACTGCCCATTGTGTTCATGTGGGCAACCAACAGATTTGGGCCTAGGGCGTGGAAGCCAGCAAGAAAAACAGGGAACCCCATGCATTTCCGAAAAGAGGACACCCGTGGGAATCCGCAGAGGAATGATTTGTGCACATCGCCCCAGAATTTTTTACCCAGACAGCCCTGCAAAGTCCGAAATGTCAGGAAAAAAACACTTTTTCTGCACATTTCGCTCGACGCACCCATCGAAACACGCCCCTAACAACACATGGCCTACTGTCACGCGTTCCCACAGGTGTCCCGATGAAAACGGTACCTCACATGTGTGGGTGCACCTACCGGGGCAGCAAAAGGAAAAGGTTAACCCACTGGTCACCCCAAGCCTTTTGCTACTGCCCATTGTGTTCATGTGGGCAACCAACAGATTTGGGCCTAGGGCGTGGAAGCCAGCAAGGAAAACAGGGAACCCCATGCATTTACGAAAAGAGGACACCCGTGGGAATCCGCAGAGGAATGATTTGTGCACATCGCCCCAGAATTTTTTACCCAGACAGCCCCGCAAAGTCCGAAATGTCAGGAAAAAAACACTTTTTCTGCACATTTCACTCGATGCACCCATCGAAAACACGCCCCCAACAACACATGGCCTACCGTCCCGCGTTCCCACAGGTGTCCCGATGAACACGGTACCTCACATGTGTGGGTGCACCTACCGGGGCTGCAAAAGGAAAAGGTTAACCCACTGGTCACCCCAAGCCTTTCGCTACTTCGCATTGTGTTTATGTGGGCAACCAACAGATTTGGGCCTAGGGCGTGGAAGCCAGCAAGGAAAACAGGGAACCCCATGCATTTCCAAAAAGAGGACACCCGTGGGAATCTGCAGAGGTATGATTTGCGCACATCGCCCCAGAATTTATTACCCAGACAGCCCCGAAAAGTCCGAAATGTGGGGAAAAAATGCTTTTTCCGCGCATTTTGCACGATGCACCCATCAAAACACGCCCCCAACAACACATGGCCTACCGTCACGCGTTCCCACAGGTGTCCCAATGAAAACGGTACCTCACATGTGTGGGTGCACCTACCTGGCCGCCAAGAGGAAAGCCTAAAACACAAGTAACCCCAAGTCTGTTTTCTGAGCGAATTCTCAGACATTCTGCCGACCGGCACAACGTACAGATATGGGCATCGGGTGTCCAAGCCACCGAGGAAAACAGAGAACCCCATGCATTTCCAAAAAGAAGACACCCGTGGGAATCCGCAGAGGTATGATTTGCGCACATCACCCCAGAATTTTTTACCCAGACAGCCCCGCAAAGTCCAAAATGTGGGTAAAAAAACGCTTTTTCCGCACATTTCGCTCGACGCACCCAGCGAAACACGCCCCCAACAACACATGGGCTACCGTCACGCGTTCCCACAGGTGTCCCGATGAAAACGGTACCTCACATGTGTGGGTGCACCTACCTGGCCGCCAAGGGGAAAGCCTAAAACACAAGTAACCCCAAGTCTGTTTTCAGAGCGAAATCTCAGACATTCTGAAGACCGGCACAATGTACAGATATGGGCCTCGGGTGTCCAAGCCACTAAGGAAAACAGGGAACCCCATTCATTTCCGAAAAGAGGACACCCGTGGGAATCTGCAGAGGTGTAAAGACTGGTAGGGGGTGTCTGTACTTCTGTTCCCTATATGGTAGAAGAGAGGCACAGAGGACCCCAGCCAAGATTCTCCATTACGGTAGCAATGGACGAGCAATCAAGGCCTAGCTTCTCAGGAGGTGATGCAGGCTGGTTCTTAAGTACAGTGTAGTCCCCAAGCCCCCACAAAGGAATGTCCACACACTGTATTGGTTAGAACACAGTCTTTATATAATCAATATTCAAGGTTATGTACACTTATCATAATAACTCACTTTGTACTTAGGAAAATCAACAATGGCAAATATATACAATTCTAAAGTGGTACCACCCTTTGTATTAGATCTCATGAAAAGTGCATCAGCAATACTGTAATCATGTCACACAGATCAATAGAGTGAAACCAGCAATAGAAAGAGGAGAGAAAAGAAGATGGTTGAACAATAGGCAGAATTCTGGCCCCTACTACTAGACACAGTTCTGTGTGGAGATCCCCCCACCTGGGCAACCTGTAAAATAAAGAAATAGCACAAGCCCAGTCCATGTATTGTTCTGCAAGTCTTATTCCCTCCTATAATGTTTTTACCCCCCCAATGTACCTGGTGGAGTCGAGTTCTTCGAAGAGACGTCGACAGATCCTTCTGGAGCGACCCCCTTTCAAGCGGGAGTCACGGATCGTCGAGAGGCGTCGAGAAGCGTCAAGGAACTCGGCGTTCGGCGTCGGGGAATCGACGGCCCTTCTTGAATGCCTTCCCTTTCAAGCGGGAGACACGGGGCGTCGAACGTCGGACAACGAACAGGGTAGAACGGCGTTGATGAGGCAGCAGCTTCGATCCAAGCGGTGCTCGTCGACGACGGAGCATTGGCGTCCTGCAAGGCGGAGGCGTGCGGGGCACCTCGATGACAATTGTTCTGGACCGCAAAGATTGTGAAGACGGGGGCCCAGCAAGGGCGTCGAGTCGTTCGAGTTTTTGTGGTCTTCGGGTGGCGGGAAACCCACCGGCAGGTTTCTCCTCGGCGCGTTGGTCGTCCTCGACTTTCTCCGGCAGGATAAAGCGGCGACGGTGCAGACGAGGGAGTCCTTCGATTCAAATGTTCTTAGGCAAGGAGCGGACGGCTCCGGTCGTCGGCGGCACGGCGTCAAGTGGTTCCCACGGCTGGGCAACACAACTTCGACGGGCCTCCAGCGGTTACACAGACCTGCGAACCCTGGTCGACGGCAATGGACTTCGACGGCGGCGATGTCCGGGTGCTTCACTTCGATCTCCTCGGCGGTCCCGTCTCGGGTCGGCAGCCTTTCGAGGGTCTGACTTCCAGGGCGCTTCGGCGAAGATGTAGCGGTGCTCGATGATCCCTCGGAGCACGGGAAGAGGTCGCCTTACCAGGTCCTCTCTCGGGTCAGTCCTCGACGAAGTCAGCAGCTTTCAGATCTGTCGAAGCAAATGCAACAGCAAGTCTTCTTCTTCCAGCTGGACGTCGAGGATCAGCAGTTCCAGTTACTCTTGAGTGGAGACTCAGCTTCTGAACACTTCTGAACAATTTCCAGTGGTGAGAGGTCCCCAGATATACTATTCTCTCTCATCCATATTGCTGGCACACACTCAGCAGCCAATCACACAGAAGGGCATTCATGCAGTCAGTCAGCCAATCAGGCACACAGTGCATTCAGGCCACACTCCTCCCTTTCAGACACTCACAACAAGGAATGTGGATTGGGACAAGTACCCAGCCATTCAACAATACACACTGCATTCAGGCCAGTTTCGGGCAGGGCTGTCTCAGTCTTTGTCTCTCATGCCAGAAACCAGACAACCACAACAAGGAGTGTATATTGGTCACACACTTCATTAACCCAGGTCCCACCCACAGGAGGTACCCACAACATACAGTCACTGGGAAGGCTCCAGTCAGTCAGGCTGGGCCTTCACAACAACACCATATATGGAACTTCCACCCAACAGCCAGTCAGGGGGAAGGGACAGAGTCAGGGCTTCCCAGGACTTTGGGAAAACAAGGTAACAGGCAATAGAAAGCAAGAGGCCACAGGGGCCATCTTGTTTCCTATCAGGAATCAACTGATCCCAATGGCAGGGCCTGGGTATCCCAAAATGGAGGACACCCAGAGCACCTGTCAATTTCAGCATGGAGCTGCCACCAGCCCATACCCTGCTCTGTGGGCCACCCACAGGTGCCCAAAAACATACACTAGGGGCACAGGGTTGTACCCCTACCCATGGGTGCCATAAGGGTATCCCATGGGTCTGTTCACCAAACCAAAAGAGAGAGCTGCACTGCCAGGAGTCCCACATGGACTCCTGGGCAGAAAACACGACAGAACACACGATAAAGAGCAGTAAAGGACAAGGATTCAGAGGCCCTGTCCCTCTGATGCATTTCCAGCATCACAGTCGCCCCCCCCACACTGAGGTGGAGGGTGTCTAATCTCCCACGGGATAGACACCCTCATCCAGACGGTCAACATACCTTCTGGAAAGGCCATCTGCATTATCGTGACTCTTCCCTGGTCGGTGCTCTATGGTGAAGTCTAGCCCTTGCAGGCTAATGGACCACCTGAGCAATTTCGGATTCTCACCCTTCATCTGCATAAGCCACTTCAGGGGCTTATGATCTGTTTGGACCTTGAAGGTAGACCCCGTAAGGTAGGGCCTAAAATGCCTAAGGCTCCAAACTATGCTAAAACACTCCTTTTCAACAGTAGCCCACCTAAGTTCTGTACCCTTGAGTTGTCTACTGATGAATATGATAGGATGTTCTCTCCCTTTGTCATCTAACTGGGACAAGACAGCTCCAATTCCGGTGTCGCAGGCATCCGTCTGGACGATAAAGGGTCGGCTGTAGTCAGGCGCACACAACACAGGTGCCCTACACAGACTTTCTTTCAAGCCATCAAAGGCCCTCTGACAGTCTTCGGTCCAATTAACCTTCCTAGGCTGTTTGGGTGAAGTTAGAGCTGTCAGGGGTGCAGCTATGGTTCCATAGTCTGCCATGAAATTGCATTAGTACCCAGTGAGGCCCAAAAAGGCTCTCACCTGGGTTTGAGTAGTGGGAGTCTCCCAGTTCAGTACATCCTGTACTTTACTGGAGAGAGGTTGGATTTGACCCCCTCCTACCTCATGACCAAGATAGGTAACTTTCCCCTGAGCTATCTGGCACTTGGTGGCCTTGATAGTGAGGTTAGCCCTTTTCAAGGCCTGCAACACCTTATCCAGATGTGTCAAATGCTCTTCCCAGGTGGAACTGTAGACGGCAATGTCGTCTAAGTAAGCCACACAAAAGGCTTCCAGCCCACTGAGCGCATGGTTGACCAATCTCTGGAAGGTGGCAGGGGCATTCTTCAACCCAAAAGGCATGACCCTAAACTGGTAGAGTCCCTCAGGTGTGGAGAATGCCGTCTTTTCCTTGGCATGGTCCGTCAGAGCTATTTGCCAATAGCCTGAGGTAAGGTCAAAGGTGCTCACAAATTTGGCAGCACCTATGGTGTCCACGAGCTCATCAACCCTGGCCAATGGGTGTGCGTCAGTTTTGGTGACGGCATTGACTCCTCGGTAGTCCACACAGAACCTCCAATCCTTGGTACCCGCCGGGGAACTTGCCTTGGGGACAAGGACCACTGGACTGGACCAGGGGCTGGTTGAGGGTTCAATAACACCCAGATCCAACATCTTGGCGACCTCAGCCTGGATGTGGTTCTTGACGGTATCTGACATACGGTAGCACCTGCTTTTGACAGGCACACTGTCACCAGTGTCAATTTCATGCCTACACCACGGTGTAAGGCCTGGCGTCAGTGAAAACAGAGAGGCATACTGTTGGAGCAAAGCCCTGCAGGACCTCTGTTGCTCTGTTGTCAAATCTGGAGAGAGATGTACTCCCTCCACTGAGCCATCCTGAGGGTTGTTATGCAGCAAATCAGGAAGATGCTCACTCTCGTCCTCTTCTTGCCCTGAAGCTAGCAAGAGACATGAGACTTCTGCTCGCCGGTGGAAAGGCTTGAGCCTGTTGACATGGAATACCTGAGGGGCTACCCCAGAGGCTCCCATGTCAACCAGATAATTGACTTTGCCCATCTTGGAGATGATCCGGAAGGGTCCAGTCCACTTATCTGCCAAAGCTCTAGGCTTGGTAGGCTCCATCACAAGGATTTCCTGTCCCGGAGTCCAATCCACTTGCGAGGCTTTAAGGTCATGCCAGTACTTATTCAATTCCTGGCTGGCCTTGAGATTTGCTGTTGCCTGACCCATCATCTGTGTCATCCTCCGTCTGAGGCCTAACACATAGTCCCCCACTTGCTTGGCGGGACCTGGAGGGGTGGCTTCCAAGCCTTCTCTGATCAAGGTGAGGGGCCCCCTCATGGGATGTCCAAAGAGTAACTCAAAGGGGCTGAAACCAACACCCTCTTGAGGTACCTCTCTGTAAGCAAACAGCAGGCATGGCAGGAGGAGGTCCCATTTCCTCCTTAGGGGTTCCTCCAAAGCCCCTTGTGATGCTGGAAATGCATCAGAGGGACAGGGCCTCTGAATCCTTGTCCTTTACTGCTTTTTATCGTGTGTTCTGTCGTGTTTTCTGCCCAGGAGTCCATGTGGGACTCCTGGCAGTGCAGCTCTCTTTTGGTTTGGTGAACAGACCCATGGGATACCCTTATGGCACCCATGGGTAGGGGTACAACCCTGTGCCCCTAGTGTATGTTTTTGGGCACCTGTGGGTGGCCCACAGAGCAGGGTATGGGCTGGTGGCAGCTCCATGCTGAATTTGACAGGTGCTCTGGGTGTCCACCATTTTGGGATACCCAGGCCCTGCCATTGGGATCAGTTGATTCCTGATAGGAATCAAGATGGCCCCTGCGGCCTCTTGCTTTCTATTGCCTGTTACCTGTTTTCCCAAAGTCCTGGGAAGCCCTGACTCTGTCCCTTCCCCCTGACTGGCTGTTGGGTGGAAGTTCCATATATGGTGTTGTTGTGAAGGCCCAGCTAGACTGACTGGAGCCTTCCCAGTGACTGTATGTTGTGGGTACCTCCTGTGGGTGGGACCTGGGTGAATGGAGTGTGTGACCAATATACACTCCTTGATGTGGTTGTCTGGTTTCTGGCATGTGAGACAAAGACTGAGACAGCCCTGCCCGAAACTGGCCTGAATGCAGTGTGTAGTGTTGAATGGCTGGGTACTTGTCCCAATCCACATTCCTTGTTGTGAGTGTCTGAAAGGGAGGAGTGTGGCCTGAATGCACTGGGTGCCTGATTGGCTGACTGACTGCATGAATGCCCTTCTGTGTGATTGGCTGCTGTGTGTGTGCCAGCAGTGTGGATGAGAGACAGAATAGTATATCTGGGACCTCTCACCACTGGAAATTGTTCAGAAGCGTTCAGAAGCTGAGTCTCCACTCGAAGAGTAACTGGAACTGCTGATCCTCGACGTCCAGCTGGAAGAAGAAGACTTGCTGTGGCATTTGCTTCGACAGAACTGAAAGCTGCCGAATTCGTCGAGGACTGACCCGAGAGAGGACCTGGTAAGGCGCCCTCTTCCCGTGCTCCGAGGGATCATCGAGCACCGCTACATCTTCGCCAAAGCGCCCTGGAAGTCAGATCCTCGAAAGGCTGCCGACCCGAGACGGGACTGCCGAGGAGATCGAAGTGTAGCACCCGGACATCGCCGCCGTCGGAGTCCATTGCCGTCGACCAGGGTGCGCAGGTCTGTGTAACCGCTGGAGGCCCGTCGAAGTTGTGTTGCCCAGCCGTGGGAACCACTTGACGCCGTGCCGCCGACGACCGGAGCCGTCCGCTCCTTGCCTAAGAACATTTGAATCGAAGGACTCCCTCGTCCGCACCGTCGACCGCTTTATCCTGCCGGAGAAAGTCGAGGACGACCAACGTGCCGAGGAGAAACCTGCCGGTGGGTTTCCCGCCACCCGAAGACCACAAAGACTCGAACGACTCGACGCCCTTGCTGGGCCCCCGTCTTCACAATCTTTGCGGTCCAGAACAATTGTCATCGAGGTGCCCCGCACGCCTCTGCCTTGCAGGACGCCAACGCTCTGTCGTCGACGAGCACCGCTTGGATCGAAGCTGCCACCTCATCGACGCCGTTCTACCCTGTTCGTTGTCGGACGTTCGACGCCCCGTGTCTCCTGCTTGAAAGGGAAGGCATTCAAGAAGGGCCGTCGATTCCCCGACGCCGAACGCCGAGTTCCTCGACGCTTCTCGACGCCTCTCGACGATCCGTGACTCCCGCTTGAAAGGGGGTCGCTCCAGAAGGATCTGTCGACGCCTCTTCGAAGAACTCGACTCCACCAGGTACATTGGGGGGGTAAAAACATTATAGGAGGGAATAAGAATTGCTGAACAATATATGGACTGGGCTTGTGCTATATCTTTTACAGGTTGCCCAGGTGGGGGGATCTCCACACAGAACTGTGTCTAGTGGTAGGGGCCAGTATTCTGCCTATTGTTCAACCACCTTATTTTCTCTCTTCTCTCTATTGCTGGTTTCACTCTATTGATCTGTGTGACATGATTACAGTATTGTTGATGCACTTTTCATGAGATCTAATACAAAGGGTGGTACCACTTTAGAACTGTATATATTTGCCATTGTTGATTTTCCTAAGTACAAAGTGAGTTATTAGGATAAGTGTACATAACCTTGAATATTGATTATATAAAGACTGTGTTCTAACCAATACAGTGTGTGGACATTCCTTTGTGGGGGCTTGGGGACTACACTGTACTTAAGAACCAGCCTGCATCACCTCTTGAGAAGCTAGGCCTTGATTGCTCGTCCATTGCTACCGTAATAGAGAATCTTGGCTGGGGTCTTCTGTGCCTCTCTTCTACCATATAAGGAGCAGAAGTACAGACACCCCCTACCAGTCTTTACACCCCTAGCATGCCCTTGAGAGTTTTATTAAATCTCTCAACCAGACCATTGGTCTGGGGGTGTTAAGAGGTGGAGAACTTGTAGGTTACCCCGCACTCTTTCCACATGGTTTTCATGTAACTAGACATGAAGTTGGATCCTCTGTCAGAGACAGCCTCCTTGGGGAATCCAACACGTGTGAAAATGCCCAGGAGAGCCCTGGCAACCACCTTGGCAGTAACAGTCCGAAGGGGTATTGCCTCAGGGTACCTGGTGGCATGATCTACCAAGACCAGGATGAACCGATGTCCACCTGAAGTGGGAGGGTCAAGGGGACCGACGATGTCGATGCCCACCCTCTCAAATGGTGTGCCAACCACTGGCAATGGCTGCAGTGGGGCAATGACCCTGCCTCCAGTCTTGCCAGACAACTGAAAAGTGGGGCAGGTCCTGCAGTGGGACTCCACCTCTACTCCCATCAGTGGCCAGTAGAAATGGGCAGAGAGCCTCTCCTTAGTCTTCTTGGTCCCAAGATGACCAGCCAAGGGCACCTCATGCGCCAACTGCAGTAGGAAGGGCCTGTAAACCTGGGGTACCACCAACCTCTTGAGGGCACCAGGTTCAGGCTTAGTGGGCTCACTAACCAGGAGCTCACCCTCCCAATAAATCCGGAATGTCCTAGGCACTTCTCCTTGTGCCTGGGACAGGGTCTGTTTCCTCAGTCCCTCGAGAGAGTGGCACTCTCTCTGTCCCTTACAGAAGTCTGCCCGGGAGGGTCCCCCTTCAGCTAACAAGCATTGAAGGTCGGGATGATCCTCCTGGTTGAGAACCTCTCCCACAGGAGAGTCTTCTGTCTCTTCTCCCACAGGAGTTGAGTTTGGGTTTTCCACTGGACCCAGCCCGTCCGGAGCATGGACCCCAATGGGTGCTGTCGGAACAGCAGGAAGAGAAGGTGTTCCCTCCACAGAGGTGGCCTTCTTGGTCTTCCTTTTTCTTGCCTTAGGCCTCGCCTTTGGCTCGGGTACCTGACTCACAGCCAGACCCGGTGTCACCTGTGACCTAGTGACTGCAGCAGCAGTCAGGGGAAGACCATCCGAGATCAACCCCAACTCTACTAGATCATTTCCTAACAGAATGTTAGCAGGGACATGTTAATATGTAAATGACCACGCTTCACGTGATGCTTGTCTTTATAGAGAGGCTTTATTTCTTTAGTTCATCCAAGAGAAAGGACCCCAGCTGTGGCTGTCCTCCTGCTCTCAATCCTCTCTCTCTCTGCTGCTAGAATGTGGAACCTTTGCTTAATCATAACAACAAAGGTTCCTTGGTAACTAGGTTACATGGCAGCAGCTGAATTGATGTGATTGTAAACTCAATGAAGTAAATGTAACCACCTCCTAACACCTCCCTTCCTTTTACCAAAATATAAGTATTTGCCTAAACTAGATAATAGATTTCATTGAACATAAGTAGTTCATTATTTACATAGTATCTGATACACCGCTATATGAAGAAATAATTAAATTGCTTTAAATACCTTGCAGTGCAGTTACAAGTTGTTGTTTACCTTTTTGCAAATTGCTATCCTCTCCTTGTTCCAGACCCCACCCCCTTTAACAAGCACCGAAGATCCCAAATCTTTAACAACTTGTTTGGGCTGTGAAAATATGGATGCACCTTTGCGCACCTTGGTGGGAAGTTTGATCTTGATCCAATCACCTTCCTCAAGACTGAATTCTCTACAAGCATTCTTCCTGTCATATTGCTCCTTGGATCTGACCCCAGATTCAAATATCTTCTCTCTCACTCCCTCCAGATCTATTCCTACGAATTTTGACCTTCCCATCCAGCCTGGACACATGTGTGAGTTAGGTTTCCTCCCTCTTAATAGTTCAAATGGGGATACACCCGTAACACTGTGTGGTGCTAGTCTATATTGGAATGTTCTCTCCATTATGGTCCTGATCCAGTCACCTCCTGTTGCTACCGCAATTCTAATTGCATCCATGAGAGTGCGGTTGAAGCGTTCTACACACCCATTGGTCTGGGGATGATATAATGAAGTGGTTACTTGTTCTATTCCATGGTTACTCAAGAACTCTCTAAATTCCTTGGAAACCAATTGGGTCCCATTATCTGATAAACACTTTCTGGGGAATCCCTCTCTCCAAAATAATTGCTCCAAACATTTAATGATGCTACTGCTGGATATGTCTCTTAGTGTAAATATTTCGGGCCACTTGGATAATAAATCTATGACAACCAGTACATAGGTGTCTCTCCCACCCTTGATATTGAAAGGCCCTAGTAAGTCTAAAGCAACCTCATCCCATGGAACTGTGGATGGCTTTCTAACAGTCATGGGTACTTTTTGAATCCTGAGACCCTTATTACCTTCAATGCAATCACAACAATTGTTGACCACTTCTTCAGTGTCTTTGTCAAGATTAGGCCACCAAAATTCTGCTCTAACCAAGCCTTTGGTTCTAGGCAGTCCCAAATGCCCTCTTTAGTTCATCCAAGAGAAAGGCCCCCAGCTGTGGCTGTCCTCCTGCTCTCAATCCTCCCTCTCTCTGCTGCTAGAATGTGGAACCTTTGCTTAATCATAACAACAAAGGTTCCTTGGTAACTAGGTTACATGGCAGCAGCTGAATTGATGTGATTGTAAACTCAATGAAGTAAATGTAACCACCTCCTAACAGGACATTGTCCTGAACCAGGACAGGAAGCTTTGCTGTCTTGTCTCCAATCATGAGTGTGACTAGGGCTACAGGTGATAATTTGGGAGGCCCACCAGCTAACCTGGTGGTTCTCAGAGGAGCACCTACATAGTCCTCTGGCTTGAGCAGTGTCCTGTCCACCACTGTCATGCTTGCCCCAGTGTCTCTCAGACCAGTAGAAGGCTGGCCATTCAAGAGGACACTTCTCAAATACCTACGGGTGTTCTGTGGGATAGTCGCCAGTACTTCTGCATACTGGTCCCAGGCCCCAAGGGACACTAAGGAAATCTCTACCGGAGCACCAAATGTGATCCCGGTAGAGGAGGGGAGGACAGTGGCCTCCACCTCAGACACGGGGTAAGGGTAGGTCAGGCTGACAGCCTGTACTCCAAGTGCCTTACCTTTACACTTGGAGTCACCCCTTTTGTGATCCAGAGACCCACAGTCCCAACAAGTGCCAGGAGTGCGGGGTACGGTACTGGAACCACTGGGAGCCTACTTTGCAGCAGGTGGACCACTACTCTTATTCCCACCCACAGATGACTTATCCCCACTAGATTTTTGGGTCTTGGGAGAGGAAGGTTTAGGTTTACCCGACTGTGACTGCTTGTGGGACTCCTCAGCTTTCTGAGAGGCCCCCTTTTCTTTGTCTTTGTCCTTTACACTGGAGCCCTTAGGGGACACCCGGTGGGAGACCCACTTGTCAGCCAACCTAGCCAGCTTAAAGGGGTCCAAAATGTTCTGGTCAGCCACATACTGACGCAGCTCTGGTGAACAGGCTTCAGAAAAATGCTCAAAAAACAAGAGGTGGGACAATTCAACAAAAGTCTTAACCTTGTATCCATCAATCCACCCCATCATGTTCATGTGCGCAGCACTCACCCAGTCAACCCAAGACACATTCTCTCTTTTCTTAAAATCCCTGAACCTTTTAAGGTATTGGGTAGGTGTATTGCCAAACTTGGCAATCAAAGCAGACTTCATACACTCATACTGACCCCTTTCTTCCACACTCAGCTTCAGAATACAGTCATATCCAGTTTGAGGCACTCTGCTTAACAAACACTTAGCCCAATCTCTTTTATCAACATCATGAATTGCACAAGCTATTTCAAACGCTTCAATCCATTGGAGGATATCTGAACCCTCCACAAATACACCCACCAAATCTTTCATAAACTTGGTGGCTGGGGACCTGACACTCTCACTGGTTTTAGCTGAAGTCTCCACTCTAGCTTTCTCTAGCTGGATTCTCTGACATTCAGTGTCCTGGCTCTTGAGTTCAAGGTCCTTATTTCTGAGTTCAAGATCCCTATTCTTGAGCTCCACTTGTTGAGCCAACTCCTCTTTCTTAAGTTCAGCATCTATTTCCAACTTGCGGTATTCAAAGGCCAATTTCATCCTTAATAACTCAAGCTCCAAGGAATTGCTGGGGTTTGGAACAGAGGCAGCAGGAATGGCGGCATTCCCAGAAACAGATTCAGCAGAAACCCCAGGGGCAGAGTCCTCATTGGTTGCATTCCCCCCCCTCATCAAGAGTTTCACTATCAGTCTGGTAGTCCACCAGGGCAGCTATCAGCTCAGCCCTAGACTTATCCACAAAGTCTAACTCCCTGGCTTCACAAGCACTCTGGAGAGCCTCCAAGCTCATCCGAGTCAATTTGCCATTTGCAATAGAGTCCATTGTTTGTAATGCAGTTATCTTGTACACAACTAAACCTTAATTTCATAAAGTGCAGATATTTTGTAAGTGGCACGGTTATACACTGATTCTTAAAACCATAAGCATCCCACCGCTGCCACCATCTGTAAAGACTGGTAGGGGGTGTCTGTACTTCCGCTCCCTATATGGTAGAAGAGAGGCACAGAAGACCCCAGCCAAGATTCTCTATTACGGTAGCAATGGGCGAGCAATCAAGGCCTAGCTTCTCAGGAGGTGATGCAGGCTGGTTCTTAAGTACAGTGTAGTCCCCAAGCCCCCACAAAGGAATGTCCACACACTGTATTGGTTAGAACACAGTCTTTATATAATCAATATTCAAGGTTATGTACACTTATCATAATAACTCACTTTGTACTTAGGAAAATCAACAATGGCAAATATATACAGTTCTAAAGTGGTACCACCCTTTGTATTAGATCTCATGAAAAGTGCATCAACAATACTGTAATCATGTCACACAGATCAATAGAGTGAAACCAGCAATAGAGAGAAGAGAGAAAATAAGGTGGTTGAACAATAGGCAGAATACTGGCCCCTACCACTAGGCACAGTTCTGTGTGGAGATCCCCCCCACCTGGGCAACCTGTAAGATAAAGATATAGCACACGCCCAGTCCATATATTGTTCTGCAAGTCTTATTCCCTCTTATAATGTTTTTACCCCCCCAATGTACCTGGTGGAGTCGAGTTCTTCGAAGAGGCGTCGACAGATCCTTCTTGAGCGACCCCCTTTCAAGCGGGAGTCACGGATCGTCGAGAGGCGTCGAGAAGCGTCGAGGAACTCGGCGTTCGGCGTCGGGGAATCGACGGCCCTTCTTGAATGCCTTCCCTTTCAAGCGGGAGACACGGGGCGTCGAAGTCCGACAACTAACAGGGTAGAACGGCGTCGATGAAGCGGCAGCTTCGATCCAAGCGGTGCTCGTCGACGACGGAGCGTTGGCATCCTGCAAGGCAGGGGCGTGCGGGGCACCTCGATGGCAATTGTTCTGGACCGCAAAGATTGTGAAGACGGGGGCCCAGCAAGGGCGTCGAGTCGTTCGAGTCTTTGTGGTCTTCGGGTGGCGGGAAACCCACCGGCAGGTCTCTCCTCGGCGCGTTGGTCGTCCTCGACTTTCTCCGGCAGGATAAAGCGGTCGACGGTGCGGACGAGGGAGTCCTTCGATTCAAATGTTCTTAGGTAAGGAGCGGACGGCTCCGGTCGTCGGCGGCACGGTGTCAAGTGGTTCCCACGGCTGGGCAACACAACTTCGACGGGCCTCCAGCGGTTACACAGACCTGCGAACCCTGGTCGACGGCAATGGACTTCGACGGGGGCGATGTCTGGGTGCTTCACTTCGATCTCCTCGGCGGTCCCGTCTCGGGTCGGCAGCCTTTCGAGGGTCTGACTTCCAGGGCGCTTCGGCGAAGATGTAGCGGTGCTCGATGATCCCTCGGAGCACGGGAAGAGGGCGCCTTACCAGGTCCTCTCTCGGGTCAGTCCTCGACGAATTCGGCAGCTTTCAGTTCTGTCGAAGCAAATGCCACCGCAAGTCTTCTTCTTCCAGCTGTATGTCGAGGATCAGCAGTTCCAGTTACTCTTCGAGTGGAGACTCAGCTTCTGAACGCTTCTGAACAACTTCCAGTGGTGAGAGGTCCCCAGATATACTATTCTGTCTCTCATCCACACTGCTGGCACACACACAGCAGCCAATCACACAGAAGGGCATTCATGCGGTCAGTCAGCCAATCAGGCACCCAGTGCATTCAGGCCACACTCCTCCCTTTCAGACACTCACAACAAGGAATGTGGATTGGGACAAGTACCCAGCCATTCAACACTACACACTGCATTCAGGCCAGTTTCGGGCAGGGCTGTCTCAGTCTTTGTCTCACATGCCAGAAACCAGACAACCACAACAAGGAGTGTATATTGGTCACACACTCCATTCACCCAGGTCCCACCCACAGGAGGTACCCACAACATACAGTCACTGGGAAGGCTCCAGTCAGTCTAGCTGGGCCTTCACAACAACACCATATATGGAACTTCCACCCAACAGCCAGTCAGGGGGAAGGGACAGAGTCAGGGCTTCCCAGGACTTTGGGAAAACAAGGTAACAGGCAATAGAAAGCAAGAGGCCACAGGGGCCATCTTGTTTCCTATCAGGAATCAACTGATCCCAATGGCAGGGCCTGGGTATCCCAAAATGGAGGACACCCAGAGCACTTGTCAAATTCAGCATGGAGCTGCCACCAGCCCATACCCTGCTCTGTGGGCCACCCACAGGTGCCCAAAAACATACACTAGGGGCACAGGGTTGTACCCCTACCCATGGGTGCCATAAGGGTATCCCATGGGTCTGTTCACCAAACCAAAAGAGAGAGCTGCACTGCCAGGAGTCCCAAATGGACTCCTGGGCAGAAAACATGACAGAACACACGATAAAAGGCAGTAAAGGACAAGGATTCAGAGGCCCTGTCCCTCTGATGCATTTCCAGCATCACAGAAGCCAGCAAGGAAAACGGGGAACCCCATGCATTTCTGAAAAGAGGACACCTGTGGGAATCCGCAGAGGTATGATTTGCGCACATCGCCCCAGAATTTTTTACCCAAACAGCCCTGCAAAGTCTGAAATGTGGGGAAAAAACACTTTTTCCGCACATTTCGCTCGACGCACCCATCGAAACATGCCCCCAACAACACATGGCCTACCATCCCGCCTTCCCACAGGTGTCCCGATGAAAACGGTACCTCACATGTGTGGGTGCACCTACCTGGCCGCCAAGGGGAAAGCCTAAAACACAAGTAACCCCAAGTCTGTTTTCAGAGCGAAATCTCAGACATTCTGCCAACCGGCACAACGTACAGATTTGGGCCTAGGGCGTAGAAGCCAGCAAGGAAACCAGGGAACCCCATGCATTTCCAAAAAGAAGACACCCGTGGGAATCTGCAGAGGTATGATTTGCGCACATCGCCCCAGATTTTATTGCCTAGACAGCCCCGCAAAGTCTGAAATGTGGGGAAAAAACACTTTTTCCGCACATTTTGCTCGACGCACACATCGAAACACGCCCCCAACAACACATGGCCTACCGTCCCGCTTTCCCACAGGTGTCCCGATGAAAACGGTACCTCACATGTGTGGGTGCACCTACCTGGCCGCCAACGGGAAAGCCTAAAACACACGTAACCCCAAGTCTGTTTTCTGACTGGAATTTGAGACGCTCTGCCGACCGGCGCAACAGACAGATATGGGCCTCGGATGTCCAAGCCACTGGGGAAAACAGGGAACCCCATGCATTTCCGAAAAGAGGACACCCGTGGGAATCCGCAGAGGTATGATTTGCGCACATCGCCCCAGATTTTATTACCCAGACAGCCCCGCAAAGTCCGAAATGTGGGGAAAAAAACGCTTTTTCCCCACATTTCGCTCGACGCACCCATCGAAAACACGCCCCCAACAACACATGGCCTACCGTCCCACATTCCCACAGGTGTTCCGATGAAAATGGTACCTCACATGTGTGGGTGCACCTATCGGGGCCGCAAAAGGAAAAGGTTAACCCACTGGTCACCCCAAGCCTTTCGCTACTGCCCATTGTGTTCATGTGGGCAACCTACAGATTTGGGCCTAGGGCGTGGAAGCCAGCAAGGAAAACAGGGAACCCCATGCATTTCCAAAAAGAGGACACCCGTGGGAATCCGCAGAGGTATAATTTGCACACATCGCCCCAGAATATTTTACTCAGACAGCAACGCAAAGTCCGAAATGTGGGTGAAAAAAACGCTTTTTCCGCACATTTCTCTCGACGCACCCAACGAAACACACCCCCAACAACACATGGCCTACCTTCCCGCGTTCCCACAGGTGTCCCGATGAAAACGGTACCTCACATGTGTGGGTGAACCTACCTGGCCGCCAAGGGTAAAGCCTAAAACACAAGTAACCCCAAGTCTGTTTTCAGAGCGAAATCTCAGACATTCTGCCGACCGGCACAACGTACAGATATGGGCCTCGGGTGTCCTAGCCACCGAGGAAAACAGGGAACCCCATGCATTTCCGAAAAGAGGACACCCGTGGGAATCCGCAGAGGTATGATTTGCGCACATCGCCCCAGAATTTTTTACCCAGACAGCAACGTAAAGGCCGAAATGTGGGGAAACAAACCCTTTTTCCGCACATTTCGCTCGACGCACCCACCGAAACACACCCCCAACAACACATGGCCTACCTTCCCGCGTTCCCACAGGTGTCCCGATGAAAACGGTACCTCACATGTGTGGGTGCACCTACCGGGGCCGCAAAAGGAAAAGGTTAACCCACTGGTCACCCCAAGCCTTTCGTTACTGCCCATTGTGCTCATGTGGGCAACCTACAGATTTGGGCCTAGGGCGTGGAAGCCAGCATGGAAAACAGGGAACCCCATGCATTTCCAAAAAGAGGACACCCGTGGGAATCCGCAGAGGTATGATTTCCGCACATCGCCCCAGATTTTATTACCCAGACAGCCCCGCAAAGTCTGAAATGTGGGGAAAAAAACGCTTTTTCCGCACATTTCACTCGACGCACCCATAGAAAACACACCCCCAACAACACATGGCCTACCGTCCCGCGTTCCCACAGGTGTCCCAATGAAAACGGTACCTCACATGTGTGGGTGCACCTACCTGGTCGCCAAGGGGAAAGCCTAAAACACAAGTAACCCCAAGTCTGTTTTCAGAGCGAAATCTCAGACATTCTGCCGACCGGGACAAAGTACAGATATGGGCCTCGGGTGTACAAGCCACAGAGGAAAACAGGGAACCCCATGCATTTCCGAAAAAGTTGAAAGTAGGTGGAACTCTCCCAAGAGCTTTCACAGCAAAGGAAACCTTTGTGCATTTTAAAGCACTATTTATTGTTCTTAAACAGCATAAGTGATTGTTTACATTGCCAAATGAGTTGGACTACCTCCTGACAGGCACTGCATATACAAAGCCCAGCACCAAAAGGAGATGAAAGGAACATAGGAAACAAAATCCAGTACATCTTTGTTAAACTTCAGTCACGTGAGAAGTAACACTGACTGTGAACGACCCTGAACACCTCCAATTATTCCTCATCATGCTAGTACAGGAGCATATGTAGAAAACTAACATCTTCCATTGCAAATGCAGAAAGGAAACGGTGGGCCTGCTTTTGTTCATCATAAACTAGCTTTAGATTAATAATTTCCATTGTGTCTATGGTTTGACACACGTTGTATTAATGATGCCATCAGGAAGCCTGCTAATGAAGTACATCAAATCAAAAATATCTGCATTTATGGACAGATTATAATTTCTATGGTCAATTGAAAGATGTTTTCAGGCCTAAAAAAGTATTCCTAGCAACATTTGCTCTGAAGTCAATATTGTCTCAAAAAGTGGCATATTTATAATACCAATATGTACTTACAGCACTGGTGTTATAAGTACAGTTCTTTGATTTCTTTCAATGATTAATTTTTATTATCTGATTTTGGTAGAACAGTTTGACCGAAGTTATCGAAGGTGTAACAGATAGATCCATCATCATCTTCTAAATGAAAGTGTTGAAGTGGTATAGACTTTCATTGATGTTTACTTTATCAATATCAACAAGTACCGAATTTTGCAAAGATGCTGGCTTCTTATGATAGACCTGAAGCTATGAAGCATGTATTGCACTCTGATTCCACTAAAAAGCCAAATCAGAAGATGTATGATGGCGTTCAGTTGAGTGAAGCTAGACAGTGGAATCTCAAGTGGAGTGGGTGTATCAATCGAAAAAGACATTCATGAAACGTGCTGCAATCTAGCCCTGACGAATAGTGTCGTAATTTCATTTGTCCACTGAAACCGGTAGACTTTTTCCGGTCTTTTCAGTAAATATGTACTGTTGACATGCTGAAAAGCCGTATATAGATCCTTCCAAACAAACCCAGGAAGGAGTCAGAGTAAACTACAGGCTGAACCCAGGAAAAGTGAAAGTACACTGTGGAATACATGGGGTAGTATTTTTGCAAAACTACAATTCTGCCTAGAAATATCTGACAGCAGTCCTGTTTAGTCGTGCGTCTCTCATGAAACCACAACACGAGAATTCGAAGAAACTCGATGAAATTTTGTTTTACTGTTTCTACCAAACAAAGAAAACAAATAAAACATATATATCTCTTCATTTGCAAGGCAGATGGCACATGCCCTGATGATGACGGCATGTGCCTTTTAAATACCTGTGAACAACCAGATTGTTCCTGTTGAGTGTGGTTAAAGGGTACATACGGAAAATTATGAATGCTGAAGACTTTATTGTGAGAAAAAAGGCCATCACACGTATGGTCACCCCAATTACCACATGTTGCAGCGCCTACAGTAGGGGCAGCATGGGCGCCGAGTACTTCCTGAGAAAGGTGGCAACTGCCCCCTCTGCTCTTTAGCAGTGGGAGTGTTTACAGTTTTTGAACTCGGACTTGCAGACTGTAGAGGCAGCATCAACTTTTGCAGTAGATGAAACATTGGGCTGCGAAAGCAGTGCCAATGGCCAGTATAAAGACGCCTCCATCCAATGTTACCTTCTTTATGTTGAGACAAACTCGGAGGTAGGTTCAAGGGCTACTAGCAGTTCACGGACTCAGACTCTTGGACGGCCCAAGACATTCCCCCCGAAAGCAAAGCAGGCCCAGTCAGACAGCATGTTAAAACTGCGGTTTATTTCAGCCAAAACCAACATGGATCAGTATGTGGATCGAAGAAATCCAAGAACCACTCAATGTCTCCTGGCTCGCAGGCCAGTTTTGTCTTGATGTTGCGTCACAATGATGTCACAACCTGGGCCACTCTCCAGAAAACCTATCGTGCAACTGGATTGGGTATTGAGTGATAGTCTACCTATAACAGACCCCATACATGTTAGTTTACTGGCTCTCTCATGTCAGGGGACTGGCCTGGAGCATGCCCAATTATCTAACTTTACACAATGTTGCAGTGTGAGGGTCTTAGTATTGGTTCTTGCCCGTTGTTACCCACCCCTAGGATACTGAACTGTGGTTGGCTAGAGTTGACGTCCCCAGGCCTTGGACCCGAAATGATTCTCAGCTCGTGGTGTACCTCCTCAAGGTAAAAAGAACGACTATGTGTCTGAATTGTAAGTTGTGCGTACCACCATAGTCTATAAGAGTGCCTGTTCACATCGTGCAACACTTGTCTCTCGTTGTAAAAACTTTGTTGCAAGCTTCTGTCTGGCGGCGTGAGTCTGCTCCTCTTCCCAGCGTCGGTTTTGATTCATCATCCGAGTTACGTGTTCAGAGACCGTGATTTGGGCTTCTGTAGCTCTGAATTGTGAAGAATTATTTGCATTTACTGCAGCCGGTGTTACTGTCGTTCAGGGAATGGAATGTCACTTGTAATTGGTGGCCTTGGCAGCAGGCCTTGTGTCACACGTTTGCTCCTGTGTTCCCGCCTGAATTCAACTCAGCTCAGCTCCTGCTGAGAGACTGTGGCTTACTGTAATTTCCCTAAGCCATAAAATGGCATTTATATGTTGTGCTATTCTATGTTCTCCATATGTTAATCGCACTTTTCTCTGTCAGGTCCCCTAGGTGCTCCTGCACTTCCATAGGGTTAGTTGCATATAAGCATCTGCAAGCTTGCTTCTGGATCTCTTGCTTCTTGCGGTTTTGGCGTTGCTGTGTAGACAAAATAATAAGGCAAAGACAGTATGTACACGTGTCTGTCCTCTACCTTATAGAACTTTTACGCATGTTTTTTTCATGTATTCGGTTGTGTGTTTGTGTCCCGATGTGCAGATTGCACGTGTGCTTCCTGTCTAACGCTGCTATGGTGTGGTGTCTCTAACTATGTCAGTAGCTTATGGCTTCTTGGCGCTTAAGTTGATACTGTCAATTGAAGTCTCCTTAGTTGCATCCTGAGGCTCCTCGTCCACTCTGGGTAACGTTTGTACCACTCCTGGGTTGTAGGGTTGACTGAGTGGGTACCTCTCGACATACTTGTCTATCATAGAGCACTAGGAATCGGTCCGAAATAGTATGGGCGATCCCTGTATCTCCTGTTCTTCTTCCGGGCCAAGTATCTTATGGGAGGGGGAGCAGGGGGTGGATTTGTAGAAGAAAAACATAAAAAAAACGCACAATTCTTACAAATTAAAGGCAAATACACGGAAACTAAAGTAAGGAAGAAAGAAACAACAGCACCAAAAAATGGAAATAACATTAGAGTTAATCATCATGTACACAAATTAATTGTGTGTTTGAGGTGTGCTTATTGCTCCATGTATGTGCACTATGAGCTCAGATTAAACTCTAAGGAATGTACTTTAAGAACATATAAAAAGGTAAATGTAGAGCCCCTTTTAAATTTTGGAAATTCTCATTGTCAGTAAAAAAAAAAATAGCCTTTGTTAGTCCAGATAGTATATTGGCCTGTTATGAGTGATCATCAGAATCATTTCAGATCTACATTTCCAGATATATGCCGCATCTATTATGCCATTGAAAGTCACATTTTTATATGCATTTGCTAGAGAAATAGGCCCTGTCATGTGAAGGGTTTGCTTAGAAATGATGTTGCCATTTGTGCATTAGAGACACGCACGTGCATGCATTTAGAATGTATACTGCCATTTTATGTAGTGCTTAGTTTGAAGCGAAGTGTTGCTAGGTGCTAAAGCACGAAATTGCTACACTGAGCCATTCTGAGACACTGAAAGCTGTTTGTTCTGCAGAGAGGTGTTTATGGTACACTGTAGTTCGAAGAATGTAAACAGATTAGGTCGCCTTTGCCTAGTAGAAGGAAAGGAATGCGGCCCTGACTTATCAGGCGCTGGGCTTGCTCTGAGACAGCAGGGGAGGTGGGAGGCATCTGGGGATGGAATGCCTTTGCACAGTTTTCGGTAGGAAGCCTTTAGCTGACACAGAGCTGACAGACGGAGAATGATTTCGTAAAACACAGTGAGAAGGATATGTGCAGACAGTTAGATGCAGTTCTGAATGCGGTTCCATCTTGCTTGACATGTCACAGTGAACTTACAGAGAACAGACGTAGGCACACTTCTTGGCGCTGCCTGCTTTTAGAAAAAGGTTGCTTGCAGAAGAGACATGTTACCATAGGGATGTATGTACGTCATTTGACACTAAACCATGAGCATGCTTTCAGTAGAATTAGAATTAGATCGGATTCAGATGGACAGCAGAGTTCGAGAGAAAACTGGGAGAGCAGTTAGCAGGAGACCAGATCGCTGGGGGCTCTGAGGAAGCAGAAAGAGGCCCTGTTCAAGGGAGCAGAGAGAGAGAGAGAGAGAGAGAGAGGCTTGAGTCGTGCTGGGAGCAGACTGAGCTGTCTAGATGAGATAGGATACATTCCAGATGGGAACCTGGGAAGACTGTTCGCTTGTAATGAGGGGAGTATGGTTTGAGGCCTACCAGATTAGAAAGCTGTTTAAGACACGTGGGGAATTAGCACACACACAGGCATGGGTTTTGACACACTGATTGAAGGGGAAATTACTCAGACAGGGATTGTCTCATTAGAGAGAGTGTCATTGTGTGTGGTGATGAGAGAGAGAGAGATGCTGATGCTTGTCACATGTTGCTATTAGCCACGCTTGTTGTTAGCATTGGTAATTAGGTTGCTTGCATAGAAGGCAGAAGGGCTGACAATTGTAGATCACATCCATTTTAGATTGCACCCATGCAAAAGGGGTTGCAGAGATTTGTTTGCTTTGCTATTTGCAGTTCTGCATGCAGTGTTATGCATGAATAAAGTGTTTTCTGTTGAATCAATTCATGTGTTGTCTTTTCATGTCTATTCTTAGTGTTTGGGTTTGTTTGCGTGTCCCATATTTTGCAGTACACAGTGTGCACCACCCCCCTGAGGTAGATTTGCAGTTTCACAAATTGTCGCAACAACGTGGGGCCGGATTAGCACCCCCCCGTGTTGCATTTTTGATTCACACCTTATCATGTCAGTAAACAAAAACAAGTGGCCCAGATACGTGATGTCTTCAGTGACATCATCAATGACATTTGTGATGTTATCTTTCATGTCCTAGGTGTTAGTCTTAGCAGTGCATGGGGGTGGCGTGAGTTATGGTTGCTTAGCTTATCATAACTGGCAAACTTCTGTTTTTTTTTGTGCTTTTACTTGTAACCATAATGTCCCTTTAACAACATTTTTCCAGTGAATTTCACAGGTTTATTAGTGCTACTTAACCATAATGTTCCTTTAACAAAGTTTTTTCAGTGAATTTCATGGGTTTTTACCAGTGCACGCTAATTTCCCACAACTTACTAATATCATACTTACCCCAATATAGCAACGTTTTTGTCCAATTACAAAGTTTCACTTTAAAACTCTGCCATTCCATGCCTTCTAGCATCATTTTGAACACTTCGATACACGTTTTGCAACTTTTTCCACTGTTTTTTTGTTTGTCGCCATCCGCGAACATCTGATGTCATCGCGGACTATCTGGACAGTGTCACAAGCTCATGCACGGCCTGACGACACGTCTTCACTTCACGAATAGGCCCGTGCTTCGCGAAAAGTTTGGAACTGCACTTATCAGCTCATCTAGGTCTTTGAAGCTCAAAATGTACCCTTGCACAGCTTGGTGTTGTGAAAACATGGCCAAATGCTTCAACCACAAAGCTGTCAGGACTATACTGCACTGATGATCCCTAAAAGGGTGAAACCAGGCATGTAGTTGTCCTGGCAGCCATGAAAATGTCTGTCTTGGGTTGATTAAGCTATGTATAAAGTAGTACAGCCCTCTTAGACAAAGACAATTTCCTGGAGAAAAAGGTTTGCAATTGAGTTAATTTGCATACCCACAATGCCTTGCTGTTGTGGCTCAGAACTGGAGGTGAACTTCCAGCAATGGCTACTAGGTAGCATTGTGGAATGTCTGACTCGGCTCAAATGGACTTTCCTACTTTCACATTTCAGGTGAAAGTTTTTTTTTTAAAAAAAACCTTTTTAAACCCACCATAACTTTCTTGGTGTTATGAAAAGATGGCCAAATGCTCCAAAGACAAAGCTGTCAGGACTATACTGAACTGCTGATCCCTAATAAGGGTGAAACTAGGTATGTAGTTGATCTGGCAGCCTTGCAAATGTCTGTCTTGGGTTGATTAAACTGTGTATAAAGTAACACTGCCCTTTTAGACAAAGGGCCTCATTAGGGTATACCGTCATTTCATCGATGGGATTTTCATCGCTGGGTTTTTTGCCGCAATGTTTTTTTTTGGGGGGTTAAAAATTAAATAAATTTGGAGTGTGCCTAGGGGAATATTAAAATAATTAAACAGATGGGGGGTTTGTGGGGGTAACCCCCCCCCCCAAAAAAAATAAAAATCGATGTTTTTTTTTTAAAAAAAAATCCATGGCAAAAAACCCCGCAATGAAAAGTCTGTCGATGAAATCATATAGACCCCTCATTAGGACCGTGGCAGTATGGGTTGTTTTTTTTATCAAAGATTTTATTGATTTTAAACATAAAACAACATTACACTTATCTCTCTGCAGTATCGGGTAGGGACGTGGGGAAGCAGGGGAAAGTTTGGGGTAATAGTGTTAGGGAAGGAAAGGGGTGGACAGAAGGGGAGAGGAACATATGCAAAATCTACATTCCAGGTACATGTGATAGAATGCAGAGAGAGAAAGACAATCAATCAAAAAACAGAAAAAAACAAACATTCCAAAAAAATACAATAAGCTCAACTTCCGGGACCATGGTCCGACAGAACGTCAACTCAACAACAGATGATCTCGTGGCATAGGATATTCTCGGCAGAGGCATCTCCCCCCCACTCCCGGGGCAACTCTCAGTCACAGAGGCTGTGGAGCCAATCTTGTCCTTTAGCTAGCCTCTTCCCATCTTCTCCATATTTTGTCTGCTTTCTGCGGGCAACCCCTCGCCGCGTACACTCTATGTTCCATTATAGAGCATATGTCTAAATCCGTGACCCACTGTTCAAAGCTTGGCGTACGTTCCGATCCCCACAGTTGCGCAATGTTCCACCTGAGAACTGCTACCACAGTCGACCAGAGCAACTTCTCATAGCGGGAAAAGTCTGTGTCACTGGAGATCCCCAGGAGAAGGAGTTTTGGGCATCTCTGTATCTCTTTACCTATAACGCTAGACAGTTTATCACAGCATCTCTGGCAGAGCCTTTGTATCCTACTACATTCCCACAAAATATGGGTAAAGGTACCTTCTTCACTTTTGCAGCGTAGGCATCGTGCGTCCGAGGATTTGCCCCAGCGGAAGAGAACCACTCTTGGGTAATAGGTGCGGTGCAGGATCTTCAGTTGGACCAGTCTAAGTCTAGAGGAAATGGTTGTTTCTCGTGGGTACATCAGGGCCTCCACCCAGTCCTCCGGTTGAAGGGGACCCACATCCCGTTCCCACTTTGCCTTCAGGCTGGTTAGTTCCGGTGTCGCAAAGGATGTTATCACATTGTACATGGTAGAGGTGACTTACCGGTCCACCCGGTCCAAAACTGTGTTTCTCTCCAATGGGGAGCTTTCCGGCATGTCTCGCGTTATGAGTCTGTGAGTCATCCAAGCGTGTTTCAGCTGCATATAGTGGTACCTCTCTGTGTCTGGGAGGGAGAACTTTTCATGCAATGTCTCGAATGGTACCAGGTTGTCCTCGTAAACCACATCTCCTATCCTGCCGATTCCTCGCTGGGCCCACTCAGGTCATCTGGGAAGCTTTCTTATTTCGGGAAGGTTGCAGTTGTTCCATAGGGGTTGTGCCAGCGTTAGCTTCTCGCCCCATCCCAGGTACTGATGTGTATCTTTCCATATTCTCACTATATGCGTTGCCATATCCGTATGTGATGTGCGGTTCAGGCCTCCATTCAGATGCTCTAGAGGCATGGTTTGGCATTACAGATAAGACCTTTGATATGTGGGAGGCTTCCGTCTCCGTGGAGCATGTCATTTACTACCGCCATCTGGCTGGCCCAGTAGTATGACTGTATCCTGGGCAGTCCAATGCCTCCTTCCCAGATAGACCTTTGGAGCGTGGCAAGAGCAATTCGTGGGTGTCCTCCCCCCATAGCAGCTTCCGAAGGGTGCACTCTATTTTGTGAAATTCTCGCTGGTGAATGTATACTGGCACATTTTGCAGGATATATAAGAATTTAGGAAGGGCAATCATTTTGAACAGGGCCGCTCTGGACATCAGCGTTAATGGCAATGAGATCCAATGGCGAGTATCTTCTGCAAATCTTGTCATGAGGGGGGAGAGATTCAGGGTTGTATATTCAGTCAACTGCTTTGTGATACGTATCCCCAGATACTTGAACTGCTCTCTTTCGATCTGGTAAGGGCCAGACGTCAAGTTTGCCGACGAGGTGTCCCCTAGCGGGAAGGGGATGGATTTGGACCAGTTCACTCACAATCCGCTGAATGCCTCGTATTGCTCTAACAGGTGCATGAGTCTGGGACAGGCATTGCTTGGGTCTTTCAGATATATGAGAAGGTCGTCTGCATATAGAGATATTCTGTCTTCCCAGGTCTCGGACCAACGGAAGCCTTCCCAGGTTGGCGTGTTTCACAAGAGGCTTGCCAGTCGTTCGATGACGATAGCAAAAATCATGGCCGACAACGGGCAGCCCTGTCTCGTGCTCCTCCCCAGATTGAAGAGGTCCGAACGCCAGCCATTAACTCTGGTCCTGGCCACCGGGGATTCGTACAACAGGCGCACCCACTTCATAAAGTTCTCACCAAAACCCATGCGTTGCATTATGGTCCAGATGGCCTCCCATCTCAACGAGTTGAAGGCCTTCTCGAAGTCAATTGCTAGCAGGGCTAGCGAGCCCTGTATGCTGTTGGCCCTTTCCAGGGCCGAATATAGCCTGTGGAGGTTCATACGTGTTGATCTCTGGGGCATGAAGCCGCACTGGTCTGGATGTATCAGGGTGGGAATCACCTGTTGCAGGCGGTCGGCAAGTAGTTTCGCCAGAATTTTAGTTTCGCTATTGATGAGTGAGATGGGCCTATATGAGCTGCATCTTTCCTGGGGCTTGTCCGGCTTGGGTATCACTATTATTGTTGCTTCTCGCAGATCTGGTGGGAAAATGCCCTCTTCTAGCACGTGTTGGTACATTTGGAGCAGTTGGGGGGCCACCACATTGGTCCCCACCTTTCGCCATAGCTCAACCGGGAAGCCGTTAGGTCCTGGGGCTTTACCGGATCGGAGGCTCGACATGGCACTTAGGATCTCCTCTTCTGTGATCTCCCTCTCCAGCAGTTGCAGTTGCGTTTCCGTTACGGTGGGGATGTTAATTTGTTCCATGATCGTGGCGTCCATCTGTGTCGTGGGCGTTCTGTACAGCTCAGCATAATAATCCGCGAAGCCTTGACTTATTTCCTGATCGGTCACTCCTGGATTCGGTCCTCCTGTCTGGAGCCTTTGGACATGGCTGCGTTCCTGTTCCATCCTTTCCAGCCAACCCAGCATCTTGCCCGCCTTGTCCCCTGTTTCATAAATTCTCGCCCGCATTGCAGTATGCGCTTGTTTCGCATTGTCCATCGCTATGTTTGCAGCTTTTTCTGTGCCAGTAGCAACGATCGATTCGAGGCCGGTGTGTCCTCAATTATGTGCCTCTCCTCTGCTCGCTTGACCTGTTGTTCGGCCTCAAGCGTCTTGCTCCAGTGCTGTCTTTTTTCGCGGTTGTCCACGATATCAGTTTGCCTCTTAACACCGTCTTGTAGGCCTCCCACAGTGTTCCTGGGTTCATTGCCGTCTGAGAGTTGAGCTCGAAGTATGTACTGGTCGTCTCCTGCAGCTTGTCCACAAGCGCAGGGTCACCCAGGTAATAGCTATTTAGGCGCCAGCTCGGCGGTGGAATCCGCCAGGATGTTATGAGTGTCAGTTCTAATGAGGAGTGGTCAGAGATGCCCCGGGGGAGAATGTCTATTTCTTGCGCCCTATGTAAATCAGTTGCTGGGATGAAGAAATAATCTAGCCTGGAGAGCGAGGCATGTGCCCCTGAGTGGAAAGAGTATGCTCTTGTGTCCTGGTGGAGTTCTCTCCACACGTCACATAGACCTAGTGCGTTGGCGAACGTGGCAAGTCTGGTGGGAACATTGGGGTTTCTATTCCTCAAGTGTGATCTATCAAGGGTTACGTTCATGACTTCATTAAAGTCACCTCCCAGGATCATGAGGTTGGATGTGTCGTTTGCGATTAACGGGGCAATGTCGGTAAGCAGTGGCTCAAGCAGAGTACGGGGTGCGTAGGTCGCTATCAGAGCGATGGAGTGATCCCATAGCTTTCCTGCCGCGTAGATATATCTGCCGCCTGTGTCATGGGTCACCGACGTGAGGTGGAAGGGAAGGTTTTTGTGTACCAGGATCATGATCACTCTTGAGACTATCGCGAAACCTGAGTGAAGTGCCAGCTTGTAGTTTGTGCGTCTGAATAGGGTACAGTCAGTGACTGCAAGATGGGTCTCAGACAGAAACACTATGTCAGCCCCCCGCCTGTTGAGGAATTGCCGCACCAGCCGACGCTTGACTGCACTGCCCAACCCATTAACGTTCCAAGTCATGAGCCTCAGTGTTCTGAGAGCGTCGTTACTACCACTATGTGATGCCATGGGTGCTCGTAATGGTCACTGCCTGTGTTGCCGCCGACGGTGTAATACGCCAGCTGCAGATACGCCCGCAGGCGAACACTGTCTTATCTAGCCTTATCATCCTATGCGTTTGACGGGTCCTGTCTGTAACTAAACCTAACAAATCCCCAACCCCCCTCCCCATACTCCTCCCAACTAGAAGCATCGGTCGCCCGAACGAAAACCCACCAGTGTCAACTGGACACCTTACATGCGTTTAACCTAACTTCAAGTATAGGTAGCCTCCCTCGGGTTGGATCCCAGGGGGAGAAGGCCCTCTCTTGGGGGGGTGGCTAGGGGGGAACCGCCATGGACAATACCCGTGGAGGGGGCTCTCTTTGCGTCGCGGTCTTGGGACATTCCACGACCGCATCAGATAAATGTGTGTAGCCTACTGTTGCGAAGGTGCATGTAGAAAGAGTAAAGCAGTAGCTCAACCTGGGTGACCCAACGGGACCTCGGGCATCCGGCCGGCCTCGGGGCAGTGGTCAGCCTCCCAGCTCTTCCGGCAGGTGCTGCGCTGGTGGTTGGTGGACCTCCCGCTGTTGGTCTGGTGGAGGCCTTCGGTTCCTACCCCTGTTGTCGCGGGGGGTCGACCAGGCTCCGTCTATGTTTTGTTCAGCCCAGCGCCAAGCCTCCTTGGAGTCATTGAAATGGACTGTTGACCCTTTATGGTAAATCTTGAGTTGCGCAGGGAAGAGCAGGCCATATTTCACCCCCATTGTTTGCAGTTGTTTTTTGAGGTGATCGAAGGAGTGTCTCGCCTTTTGCACTTCCCTGGTGTAGTCGGGGAAAAAGGCAATTTTGGAGCCGTTGAACGTGAGGGTGCCTTTTGCGCATGCATGCTGCAGTAGGGCATCGCGATCCATGTAATTTAAGAATTTTGCAATTATCGTGCGTGGAGGTGCACCGGGTGGGGGCTGCCTGTGGGCACTCTGTGTGCCCTCTCAATGGAGAAGAACTTGGAGAAGGCGTCTGGCTCGTACAGATCAGTCAGCCATTGTTCTAGAAAAAGTTCCATGCAGGAGCCTTCGGCCTTCTCAGGTATATCGAGTATACACACGTTGTTACGTCTTGATCTGCCCTCTGCATCTTCAATCCTGTCCTCCAGTACCTTTAGTTTGGATGTTACGTTCTGGAGCTGCTGTTTCATAATGTGCATTCTGTCCTCTGTGTTGGATATGCGATGTTCCGCTTCCCCGGTGTGTGCTGTCAGCTTTTGAAGATCGTGACGGAGGAGGGATACATCCATGCTTATCCCGTCCATTTTCTGCTCCATTGATGAGCGGGAATTGGCTATTGCGGCCATAATGTCCTTCAGTGAAATTCCCTGGTCCGTTTCCATCTCGTCTGCGGATTGCGGCTGGGGGTCTGCCGCCAGGGGCGGTTGGATGGTATACTGATCCATCCTGCTTTGTGTGGGAAGTTTCCTCACCTTGTCTTTCCCCATGGTACCGATATCACTAGCTGCGTATGTCTGTCTTGCATGCCGTCGCCTCCTGGAGTGGAGCTCGGGGGGGGGGGACACTCGCCCACGCTGTCCCACCGCTCCGGCACCTCTTCCCCGTCTGTGGCTCACAGGTCTGCCTCACACGCTGGGTCGCACGGGAAGGGTGCCCCTCGTTCTTGAGCAGGAGTGCTGCCGGCAGGGGCCGCGGCGTCCCACGCGGGTGGATACGCGCTTCGTTCTCACCTCCGCACTGGTTCGCTATAGTCCGCCTGTTGGGAGGGACACCGTCCCACCGGGACCACTCTCTTCCTCCGATGTCCACTGCGGAACAGTAACAGGCTGGATTCCAATGTTGCACGGACTCACTTCAGGGCGTTCGTGTGCGCCGGCGGCCATTTTGGAAGCTGGATGTCGATCGCCTCGAAACTTCTCGTGGTTGTATTTCTTGGAATCGGCTGTGGTTTCCACTGCTCTACGCCTCGTTTGTGCCCAAGGGTATCCGACACCCTACGGGGTTGTTATCAGTTCTTATGTCGTCGAATTTCAGGCTATTTTATCAAGATATTTGCTGTGGTCGCGGGAGCCGAGGAGACCTACGTCCTTCTCATCCCGCGGCTAGCCACGCCCCCGACGGCAGTGTGGGTTTAACAGTGCCGTTAAAGGTGCCGGAACCGTTAAACCCATACTGCCCTATTAGGAGGTTCCCTCGCGGGACCCGCTCTGGACATCTGGTCAGACCAGACGTCTTTTGCGGGTCCCATGAGGGGACCAGGGAGCTAACAACGGGCCCGTTGTTAGCTCCCTCCCCATTCCCATTGAGCACTATGGGGGCTCGAATGGGAATGGGGATGGTCCGGGTTCCCTGAATGGGGAAATACAGGGCCCTCCAAGGTCGGAATGGCCGATTCAGGGAACCCGGACCCGAGTTGTAAGGGTATGGCTACCTCCAAACTCCTAATGAGGCCCAAAGACATTTTCCTTGAGAAAAGGGTTTACATTTGAGCTAATTTGCATGCTCACAATGCCTTGTTGTTGTGACTCAGTCCTGGAGGTGACCTTCCAACGATGGCTAATCGGTTGCATTGTGGAATGTGTGAATTGGCTCACATGGACTTTCCTACTTTCACATTTCAGGTGAAAGGGGTTTTTTCAAACTTGTTTAAACCCATCAATAACTTTCTTGGTGTTGTGTGTGTGTGTGTGTATATATATATATATATATATATATATATATATATATATATATATCTTTGTGGCTCTGATTCACATCAGGCAAGGTGAGTGGCACTCTCCACAACCGTTTAGATGAAAAAGACGTCCGGATACACAGAATGTTCGTTTGCAGAAAAAGTTTTCTTTATTGGAACTAGCAACTCAGCAAACAAAATGTAAAAGCTATCAGAATGTGGCACTCCCATGATGCAGTAAAATCACATTTGGGTCGTTAATGCCTTTCGCGGCAAAATTTGCCGCTTGTTCACAACTAAGAGCCTCCAGTAAGCCAGTGATTATTTAAACATAAGTGCAGAGCGCGAGAAAGCAGCTGGTGAGTATTTTGGCAACAATTGAGGAAGGACTGCCTCATTAATCCAACACCTTTGGTACTGAAAGCATGGTGGCCATCTCTTAATGTAGTGATTTTAACTCTCCAGTGCTTCTTTTGTTCATGGAATATGTGGACACTACCCCTTACACAGCCAGCACTTTTTTATTATTGTCGACCTCAATGTTTTTGTGACTCCATGCGTTTCAATACCATAATGTGTAATGGTGCCCAAATTTCGGCACGGTACATAACCTTACTGTGCATAGTGCATAGCGCACAAATGCCAACCAATCGCTTGTATTTGCCAACACAATATTTCTATCTAAGATTCACTGATTTCAATGAAGTGCTTAGTGCAAATAGCCGCTGTATTTGTCAGTAGCATATTATCTCCCCATCGTGCCCGTTTGTTGACAACATCATTATTCTGTGCGGAATGTAGTCAGTTCATATACATACCTGGGTATCAGATTACAATTGGTAATTATCAACATGGTATTTTACCAGAAAAGTGCATAGTGCTGTGGCATCATTGTTGGGTCGAATGCATCAATATCCAACAACAATTATGCATTGGCAGCATAGTGCTCTTACCAAGGTTCGAATGCATATAATCTGAGGGGTAATTCACAGCCCAAAATGTAGTTGACCTGCCAAACTGTGGTGCACAGATAACAACCAGTCATTTACAGTCATCAACATAGTGTTATTATCTCAGATGCTCTGAATTCCAGAAAGTGCATGGTGCAATAGTACCAATATCGGTCAGCAGCACAATATATCCCAGTCTAAACTTTCGGTTAGCAGCATGATTTTTCTTATGCAAAATACATAGGAGTCCTAAAGTACATAGGTGTTGATAAAGTGCATAGTGCAATAGCAACCATTCTGATCAGCAACATTTTTCTTGTGCAAAATACATAGGAGTCCTAAAGTACATAGGTGTCGATAAAGTGCATAGTGCAATAACAGCCATTCTGATCAGCAACATTTTTCTTGTGCAAAATACATAGGAGTCCTAATGTACCTAGGTGTCGATAAAGTGCATAGTGCAATAGCAGCAATTCTGATCAGCAACATGTTATGTCCCAACCGAAACTAACAGTTAAAAGCACAATTGCCCTGTACAGAATACATTAAAATCATGAAATACATCGATTTCAGCCTACAATTAATAGTTAGCAGCATGGTATCTTCCTATGCATTACTCTCAATGCAATAAAGTGAAAATTGTAAATCGCAACAATATTGGTTAAATGCAAGAATGTCAAGCAGCTATTAATGACTGGCAGCATAACCTGTATGTGTATAAATGCCTTCTATTTAATCAAGTACATAATGCATACCAATGTGTCTGTCATCTTTGGCTATTGTTTGGCCACTAAACTGCACAGATTCCTATCTATAAATTGCACAGTGCATCTTGTTTCTCAATCGCATGCTGATTTCATGTATGTGTTTTAACATTTCAACTGCATTGTGCATTTGGCTAATGCATCTAATATATCTGTCAAGCCAAAACCTATTTGTGCGGTTCTTTACCAACTTACACCTTTATCAGTTTCATCCACTGCCTTTCTTTTGGGCCCTTGGACTTCACCAGCCCCCAAGCTTTCTGCACCACTGTTAAAAATAACAACTATCACACATGTGTATAAAAACCAAAGAAACAATCACTAAAAAATCAGAAAAAAATGTAAAAATACAAATATCCAAGTACAACTGTAAGCAGATAAACATGTTACTAAAAGTGGAACAACCTATCTTCTTTCATGTGTTTTTTAAACCGAGATAAGGGGGGGGGTTGGGAGATTAAAGAGGTTCAGATTTCATTGTCCTAAAAATGTTTAGAGCTCCTCGTCGATATTGTGCCCATTCGGAAATTTGCTTTCGAAAGTCCAGAATGCAACAAGTCTCTTTTTGTCATAAAAGTTTTTCTTTATTTCCTCCTCTCGGTCCTTTTTCAATTTTGTGAATCCCACTGAAACCAAAACTCCCCATGTTTTTCTTGTGGCACTCTGCAAAGTGCTTGGCCATTGGGTAATTTACATCACTGTTAATGATGGCCTGTACGTGTTGTTGGATGCGTGTCTTTAATTTACACTTCATACTGCCTATGTACCATTTTTCACAGGCACATGTACGAACATAAACAACATATTCAGTTTCACATGTGATTTTGTCCGATATCGAAATTGTTTGGCTTGTGATGAGATGTTTAAATGAACCACAGGTCTTGGCATACTTGTAGATGCTACATCGGGTACATTTGAAACAACCCGTCTTTGGATTTGATAGCCAACTTGTCTTGTTGCTGTCTTTTACTTTGGTCATGTAACTTTGAACTAGAGTGTCTTTTATGGATCGATTCCTTCTAAACGTTATTTGAGGGCTGGTCTTGAGATTACTACGAAGATCTTGGTCCACCAAAAGGATTTTCCAATGTTTATTCAGAATTTGCCTAATCGAAGGTGCCTCAGTATCAAAGGTTAGGATCAGGCGAGTACTATCTTTTTCTGTCTTCGTAGTATCCTTCCTATCAGATCCTGCTAAGAGGCTTAATCACTCTTTAGATCTGGCTTTCAGATATGCTCTCTCAATCACTCTCTTGGGATACATCTGTCTTGCGAAGCCATGAGCCATGATTTTGCTTTCTAGGTCATAGGACTCCAGTGTACTGTTGTTTCTTCTCAACTGTATGAATTCTCGGAACGGGACACTCCAAATTAGATTTTTAAGGTGTCTGCTGTTCGCATGGAGTGGTGTGTTTGACTCTGTGACCTTTCTATGCAGCTCACTTGTTATCTTCTCATTCACAATTATTACGTTGACATCGAGAAAAGTGATTAGTGTGCGACTAAGTGTTTCCGTAAATTGGAGGTTGTTTTTGTTGAGATTCAAATGGCTGACAAAATCCACCCATCCCTGCTCCGTTCCCTTCCAGATTATGAAGAGATCATCTATATATCTTAGCCATAAAATTACATTGTCAGTAAATTCACGATTGCCGTCTGTCCAGTCGTCAAGTTCCTACCATGCGCCCATTGTTAGATTTGCATACGACGTCGCAAAAATGGTGCCCATAGCAGTTCCCTGCATCTGTTTGAAATACTCATTGTTGAAGAGGAATACATTATTTGTGAGGCACCGTTCAATCACTGAGAGTACCATTTTTGGTGTGTTCCAGGTAATGTAGTGATCTGGTATGCAGATAGTGTGTGCACGCCTGTTTACCATACTCATGGCCGATGGACGTGTAAAGCGAGACCACATCCATACTCGCCAACAGATATTCCATTTCCCATGGTATATACTCAATTCTTGATAGGAAATCCGTCGTATCTCTCAAGTAGGACGGAAGTACAGAGACAAAAGGGAAGAGAACTTCATCTATGTAGTTAGACATATTTTCGAGAGCTGAACAGATCAAACAAACAATAGGTCTTCCTGGTGGTTTTCTCATGTTCTTATGTACCTTAGGGAGAAAGTAAATTGTCGGTGTGATTGAATTTGTAGTCGATAAGAACTTGCGGCTCTCTTCTCTCAATAAGCCATTTTCTTCCCATTCTGCAAGGAACATATTGATCTTTTTTCCCAGTTCTTTAATGGGATTGGTTTTAATCCTCATATAGCATTTGTTGTCATTGAGCTGCTTATATGCTTCTATTATATAGTCCGTTCTGTTCTGTATGACTATATTTCACCCTTTGTCGGATGGTTTGATGATACAGTTTTTTTTAATTCTTATAGCTCTTGTAATGCTTGTCTGTCTTGGGCTGACATGTTGTCCTTCAAGATTTTCTTCTGTTGTTTCCTTCGTAATTTTTTTAGGTCTTCGTCTACTAGGCTCTGAAATGCCTCAATGTTATTCCCAAAGTTGGCCATAGGATTAAACCTTGATTTCAATTTCAATTGGCTCTGAGCTGTCCAGTCTGTTCTGATGTCAAGTTCATCAAAATCTATGAGGCCAATGTCATCACTCACTTCTATTCCTTGTTCCAAACCCACTAGATCTGTCAATACATTCAACTCCTTGATTTTCACCTCTGTTTGACCCATTTCTTTTTCCTTCGGGTGTTTCTTGTATGCATTGGTAGCAAAAAATTTCTTCAGAGGTATCTTGCGTATATAATGGTCAAAGTCTATTCTTCTTTGTACGTAGTCATTCTTGGCTTTTGGGCAAATATTTAGACCCAGACTAAGTACCTTAGTTTGGTTGTCAGTGAGAACATGTTCTGATAAATTGATTATTTTGAATTTGCTGTCATCTTCTTCTGATTTCTCACCTACTTTCCAGACCGCAGCGATCTGGCCAGGGTACTGTTCATTGCATTGCTTGCTCCTCTGCCCCCTCCTCATTGTTTTCAGCCACCTCTGCCTCTCCCCCGACTTTGATTTCCATCTCTTTGTGGCTTGTTTTTTCTGCTATCTAGGTGTAATAAACGCATTTCGTCCCAAAAAAATTAATTCGAATATTCGACTTGTCAGTCTCACTGCTTGTTAAGTCTGACTCCGAAACTGATGAGTCTTCACTCGTGCTTCCCTCGGTTTCATCAGTGGGTTTGGCTGGTTTGGACAGGGATGCTTGTCTCAGTTGGTCAAACCTTCTGGCAAAGGTATAGACTCTTCCTCTCTCATAGTCCTCTTTGTCTCTCAAGAATTTCCTTTGTTTCCTCTGTTTTATTTCCTCTTTATAATCAACCAAATTCTACTCCATTCTGCTCTTAAGTTTCTTTCCTTCTTCAGTTTTCGGGTATTTTTTTCAATTGTTTTTCCACCTCGCTTATTTTCTCCAGTGTCTTGGTACGGCCAACACCTGCATATTTTACCAGCAACTGTAAAAGGTTTTAGAGCATCCATTTTTAGCAACGCTCCATTCTTTAAGCATAATTGGGTCCAGCTCTTCAAAGGAAGGGATGGTAAGAATCCTTAAACCTCGTGGGATTCTGCCCACCACAATATAGTATTGGAGTGAGTGTTCCTCCCACCATTTGCTTACTTCTTTGCATTGCAATTGTTCTAGTTCCTTTAGTAGACCAATTTCACTAGCACTTTTGGGTGCTATTACAGTGGGTATAATGGTGTTGCCGATTTGCAGTCTCATTGAACAGTGATACGGCTTGTGCCTTTCTTATTGCTTCTCTATGGATCTGGGAATTAGCCATGTTGTTAGTCCTCTTTAGGAGGATCCTATGTGTAATCCGGCACTAACAATGTGTTTCCAGTTGCTCGTAAAGTGATGCTGATATGAAAACACAAAATGCGGCTGTGAAACTAACAGGCACAGTGTTAGTTTATCCGTGCTAGTAGTGGGCTAGTATGAGGTTGTGATGTATTGTGGTACTAGTCAAATCCAATACCTCTGTGGCAATCAATTGCATTTGCAGCCCAACATGAGTACTCACCCTGCTTAGTTCTGCTGTCCGTTCTCCAACGTGCAGCTTCACACCGCTCTGAGTTTTCCTCAAATGTCGCACTGCTCCTGCATTTTCCAGTTTGCCTTCATGAACACAACCCGGGCAGCAACGGGACTGTTATGTCGTTTCAAGACGTGCTGTAGCCGTGCACTCGATAATAAAAATTCCCACTGGTGCTCAACTCCGCGCTCACACGTTGCAGCGTGAAAATGTCTTTGTGGCTCTGATTCACATCAGGCAAGGTGAGTGGCACTCTCCACAACCGTTTAGATGAAAAAGACATCCGGATACACAGAATGTTCGTTTGCAGAAAAAGTTTTCTTTATTGGAACTAGCAACTCAGCAAACAAAATTTAAAAGCCATCAGAATGTGGCACTCCCACGATGCAGTAAAATCGCGTTTGGGGCGTTAACGTGTTTCGCAGCAAAACTCGCCGCTTGTTCACAACTAAGAGCCCCCAGTAAACCAGTGATTATATATATATATTCCATTAAAAAACTTTGTTAAATGGACGTTATGGTTCAGTTGTGCTAATAAAAACCTATCAAATTCAGTGCAAAAACTTTGTTAAAGGGGCATTATAGTTACTTTTCACTAATAAAATAATTTAATTTTTTCACTAATCAATGTCATCTTTGATGTCATGGGTGTTAGTTTTAGCAGTGCACGGTGGTGGCGCAAGTTATGGTTGCTTAGTTTACCATAACTGGCAAATTTCTGGGATTTTTTTTTGATTTTACTAGTAACCATAATATCCTTTCAACATACTTTCTCCACTGGGTTGGATAGGTTTTTATTAGTGCAAAGTAACTATAACGTCCCTTTAGCAAAGTTTTTGCACTGAATTTGATAGGTTTTTATTAGCGCAACTCAACCATAACATCCCTTTAACAAAGTGTTTCACTGAATTTCACATGTTTTTGCCGGGACCCTTAATGTGTGTACATGTACCATACAACATACTGACCCCCCTGGCCCAAAATGATAGCCACAGAGTACGCAGACTATGCGACTGTCCGCGGACATCGGGTAGCATCCACACCGCCCAAAGGCTCAGGGGTTGTCTTACATTATTGTAGCGTGCTGCAAAGAAAGTCAAGATGTTTAAAGAGCAACACACTGTACTTATAAAAGCAGCAGCACAAGTGCATAGGCTGTACAACATAATGGAATGCACCAAGCAGGAAAATTCCCTGTGCTCCCAACAGTATTACCTCAGTACTGCTTTACATACAAACTGAGAAGCAACTGTCAGCGTGAGAAGTGCAACATAGTGACAGCAGAACCGTACTAGAAAGTGGTAAGTACACTATATTTTTTCCTATAACTGTGCAGTTTGTTCTGTATACATGACTAGTAAAAGGTATTTTTTTTTTTTTTTTACAACACAGAAATGGCAAGCACCCTGGAGTGGCTTGAGGAGAATTTCCCTCTTGATTAAATAAGTGAAGAAAGTAACTCCAATGGTACAGAGTGCAATTTGAAAAGTAGGAACATTAATGCACATTGCTACACATGTAATTGAAATATGTTTTTTTTTTTTAACAGTACATACTGGAAATGAAGGGAATGGCCCGGAGGTACCAGCTGCTCCACAAGTGCATGGGTACATACAAAACAAAACTGACAGTGTGGAAAATGAACTAGTGAGCCTGGGGGCAAAAATGGACCAATTGATCAACAGTTTTGTTGACTGAAAAGAATTTGTACAAAGGCATATAATGGGAAATATACAGTACCACTGCCCCACCTGCACCTGTACCCCTTCCCCCTGTCCCAGCCAACCATCCCTACAAATTCCCTGTAGGCAATCCCTTCCTCCCCTGATGACAACCCGTGGAAAACCCCAAATCCCCTATATATGTTTCCATTTCCGCTACCCCTTCCCTTTCATAATTGTGTGTATTTGTGTGTGTAAATAAATTCTATGCGTATACTGTTGCTTTGTGTGTGTGTTTTCTTTTTTAAAAGCCCCGTTTGGAGTCCGCGGAGGGTGCGACTGCCCAGGATGTCCGTAATCAAAATGGAGATGTCCTCCGGACACCGCACCTTTGCGGGCTGTCCGCAATCAAAATTGAGGTGTCCGTGCGACACGCACATGTCTGCAAAGTTGTGATGTACCTCTAATTAGTTCGGGGACACCACCCCTGTCCTGCGGACACCTGGGCGTATGCGCATCACATTCCTTGTGTCCTACGGACACTGTGCCTGTCCGGCATGTCCGCAAAGTTGGGGTGTACCTTTAATTAGTTCAGGGAGCCCATCCCTGTCAGGCAGACACCTGGGCGCATGCGCATCTCGTCCCCTGGGTCCTACTAACACTGTGCCTGTCCGGCATGTCTGCAAAGCGCTGACATACTTTAATTTGTTCAGGGAGCCCACCCCTGTCCGGTGAACACCTGGGCACATGCGCTTCACTCCACCTGGGTCCCAGAAACACTGTGCCTGTCCGGCATGTCCGCAAAGCAGTGACATACTTTAATTAATTCGGGGAGCCCACCTCTGTCCGGCAGACACCTGGGCACATACACATCAACCCCCCCGGGTCCTACGAACACTGCACCGGGTCGGAACTGTCCGCCGCATGTGTGTCGCACTTTTAATTAGTTTGGGGAGCCCAAACCTGTCCTTAGGACACCTAGGCACATGTGCACAACGGATCCTGTGCAATAGGTATCCTGCGGATAGCCGTCCCAATTGCGAATGTTCGCGACATCACCATGTGACCGCACCGACACTGAGCATCGGTCCTTATTTGCAGACACTGTCTGGGCCCCTTGATAACAAACAAGTGCTTTTTGAGCAATCCGAGTTGTTTTACTGTGAAACTTCACCTTTGAAGAGGTCCTAGACCATACTCCAGATGATGTAGAGGCTTTTTCAACTGTTTGAGTCCAGCTTAGGGTTTGAAGTGTCAGCGGAGCATGCGACTGTCCGCGGAGCGCTCCCCAGGACCCCTATAAAAGGCCATACCCCAAATGCTGCTCCTCATTCTGTTTTTGGATTTCCAGAACAGAGCACTACTCCACATTGCTGGATTGCTGAATTACTGCTCCACATTGCTGGATTATTGGATTGCTGGGCTGCTGATTTGTTTCATTACCTGGATTACCTGAATAATGGCATCCACTGCTGTTGCATCTACTGCCTCTGCCTCAGCACCACCCCCACCACCACCACCCTTCCAAGGTCCTGGGGAGGGGAACAGGCATGGTGATGCAGAGAGGAAACAAGAAGAGGATGAGGTAGTGGAAGTCCCCACTACCAGCTGCCAACATGAGTTTTGTGTGTGGAGGCTATTTACCACCATTGGAGACATACCCAAGGCGCATGCAGCCAAGGTTCGCTGCACTACTCAGTCGTGTCAAGCCTAGGCTGTACAGCTACGGGACCACCTCCATGCGGCGACACCTGAGGTCAAACCACAAGGCAGCAGTTCAGAGGGCCATTCCCTTTGAAGAGGGTAGTAGGTTGAATTCCGCTGCAGCATCCTCGCCATCTGCTCCTGTCACAACAAGGGACACTCCTGTGGGGCAGCAGATCCCTGACTCAGCCTTGCAGGCCATACACACCACAGTAGACCCTTACCTTTCAAATGTCACTGTATTGTGTGTGTACTGCGATGCGCTACTCTGCACGGGTAAGCAATTCCAGAGTGCTTTTGAGGCTGCAGTCCAGGAGCACAAAGGAAAGTGCCCCCTACCTCGATGAGGCCCACCCAACATCTTCCTCTCTCCACCTGCCCCTTCGTCTCTGTGTTTGGTGCCCCTTCCCTGCCTCCCTTCCCTTCTCTTTGTGTCATGTTTAATAATACCAAAAAAAATAAAAACAAGAAACCACACACAAATAAAATCTCTTTTCAGAGCCACCTTTCACAGTTTAAAAATAGAAGTGCCAATAAAATGGTGCAGGCCCCGGCGCAGTCTGCAAAGTCTGGGGACAGCGCGGTAGTTCATGGACTTTTAAAGCATGCAGTTGGTGGCAGTATGTAAACCATTGCATTCTTTTCCGGGAGAAAGTGGTGGCTCTGAAAAGAGCCTTTGTGTTTTTTTTGTTGTTTATGAAAGGTTTGAAGTGGCCAACACCTACTGCACAAATGCTTGCTATACTTACAAAAAGGGTGGCAAAGCATTTTGGAGATTTTGCAAAAAAAGGTGATTGCTAGAATCAGTAAAATGGCGCCATTTCTGCGGAAAACGTTGGTGCTACGAAATGTAATGTTTTCATTGTGGAAGGAAGACACACCAACATCTCACAAAAAAAGCGCAAACAGCCTTGTTGACATTGCGCTTGGCTTTCTCCATTTGTGGACCAAATGAAGAAGAGCGCTGCCACATCTGTCTCTGGGCAATGCGCACAAAAATTACTATAGAGTTTGGAAACATATCCATGACTTTGCCAAGTGCCGCCTTCATCGCAAACTGCAGAGAGATTCCAGTAACGTGGCCTAAACTGTTCCATCCACAATGAACAATAATAATGGCTGGATGATGTTACATCACCAAAGTGACACAAAGGGGAAGCAAATCCAGCCACTTCATGTCACACACTCCATACCAGTGCACATCCACATGAGGGAATCCAAGATGTGCAGCCGCATCCACAGTGCTCAACCAAAGTAAAAATAGAACTGCTACTCCAGAGGTTCACACCAATTTTTGTCAATGAATGAAACAAAACATATAAATTATATTAGGGAACCTTTCACACTTGTACTAACGGAATAAATCCCTAAGTTCATAGCTCATGAAATTGTCCGGAAGGGAAAAAGAAACTCACACACATCAGGGGCTGTGAATATACATTGTTTGTATTAAGACAAAACAGAATTCTCTTGTGAGAACTTACATATAACAAAATTCGACATTGTAGACAAAAACATATGGTGAAGTCAAAATTGAAACAATATTCAATGTATAATGATCCTTAACTTCATAAAGGTTGAAAATCAGTTACTCAAAAATGCATCATGAAACTAAAAGCATGGATGTTGTCTGGGCGGGTGGGGTTTCCAAAAACACATCATAACCCGTGGAAGAAACATATGGAAGTCAGAAGTGTTGATAGCTCTGCGCTCTTGGGGACCTGCAAGAATCTAAGTCCTTAAGAAAATATGCAGATTTTTAAAGTATCTGGTGTATGAAAAGCATCTCATCTTTCAGGTGCCCCTTAACTTCATAAAGGTTGAAAATCAGTTACTCAAAAATGCATCATGAAACTAAAAGCATGGATGTTGTCTGGGCGGGTGGGGTTTCCAAAAACACATCATAACCCGTGGAAGAAACATATGGAAGTCAGAAACTTTGATAGCTCTGCGCTCTTGGGGACCTGCAAGAATCTAAGTCCTTAAGAAAATATGCAGATTTTTAAAGTATCTGGTGTATGAAAAGTATCTTATCTTTTAGGTGCCTGAAAAGGTCACCCCTCTTCTCCTTGGTCTCTGATGACCAGACTGAGTGCCTCCTGACTGATTGGAATTTTTAGAATATTCTTCTGTTGTATAGGGGTAGTCCAATTCTATTCCACAGTGCTCCGCATACACCTGCAACCAATGTATCCAAGAGTCCCCCAAAATCCAGACACTCTGTCTCCTGAAAAACACAGCCTTAGCCATGGCCATCTGCATTCCTCTCACCAAACAGAGCCTCTGCCACACTCTCTCCTTGCACACCACACCCAGGGAACCTTATTGGCCAATCCCCTGGCCTCCACAGTCCCATTTCCATGCCTGCAATCCTTAGAAGTCCTGGATGTGGCACGTGCGATCCGCAAACTACCGGAGTGTTCAGTGATAAATCGGCCAAATCAAGGGGGTGGGGAGAGAAATTTAACCCAGAGTAGGAGATTTCCCCTATTGTAGTGGCTCTGAAAAGAGACATTTTTTTTGTAAACTTTTGCTTTGTATTTTTTGGTGGGGGGGTTCTCTTCTTTTCCCCCTGATTTCCTTAAATTAACCTCTGTAAAGCATTCCTTATATTGCAAAATAACATGGCATTTCACAGGATAGAAAAAGAAATGCCATCTGCTCTGAAATAATGAACATTAAGGGAATCAACATTACAATTGTTCCATGCTGCCCTAGGTGGTATCTCAGAGGAAATGACCTTGGCACTTGGAAGAACCACCATCACTGCCTTCACCAACTCTTTCAGAGCACTCAACAAACCAGGAGCACTGATGTATCCCAAATACAGTGCACCACAATGCAGCACTACTATATCAGGACTGTTCAAAGTGCACATAACTTTATATCTTTACATACTGCAAGCACTGGATGCAAATTGCGGCCAGGCACAGTGGACCACAACACCTCCACTCCTTCCAAACCAAAATTGGCAGCAATGTCTCTTGATTTGGCATACCTCTCCAAAACATTTACAAATAAATCACCAAACACCAATACCCTGACTTTCTGCACCTCTGCTATCTTCATTTCACGCAGTAATGAAACAAAGTATTACCCTCTCTACCTATGAATCACAACCTCAACACCTAATTGGCTAATCTCCACAATCCCATTTCCATGCCAGGCATGCTGTGAAGCCCCAGATGTGGCACGCCCTGTCCGTGGACTACCGTGGTGTCCTCGGACCCTGTAACACAGGAGCAGTCCTTCTTCCCTTTCCACTTCACTCTTTGCAGCACTCCCTCATTGTCTACTGTTAAGCAGTCACACACCAATCCACCAATCACATCCAAGAACTCTACATCTAACGCTGTCATCATAGTTCAACACTTTAGATGTACTGTTGAACCCTCAGAGTACTGGTCTCCTGTGACTCCAAAGCACTTCCATCAAAAAATACTGTAAAACTCTCCAAGATTTCTGCTTCCAGATTTATCCACATCTGCATCCATCAACAAAAAGTACAGGTGTGCATATATTTTGTACAGTACATTTGCAACTCTTTTAAAAATGCATATGAACCGGGGTGCCTGCCATTTACCCTGCATAAGCTACTCAATAAGCATATGTGCCATCTCCTGACATCAAGTGCACTTACTTACAATGCTGTGTTTTAAAGCCCACTTGCATAACAGTTGTAAACCACCTATTTCACTTTTAGCAGAACTCTCGGATTGTTTTGTAAAAAAAAAAAAAAAAAGCACATTGGGAACATTTGCACAGTATTGCAAGTGCCAGATCCTATGTGAAATTTCAGTACATTACCACAACATGTATGCTTGCCCATGTCACCTATTCTAATGTGTAAACTGTTATTTTCTTCTTTCCTTCTGTTTCTTTTACAACCACTTCTCCCACTAACACACCTACTGTAAAATGCACAGAATGCACACAGAGAAAAAACTGCATGTATGTTACCAAAGCATGGCAAGTACATAGATTGCATAATTAACAAAAAGCACTTCACTTACAAGTGATCATTTAAGCACCATTTGAAGGAAAACAAATGCATGCAGGTGTGCAGTGGCAACTGTGCTATCTGTAAATTGTGATAAATAAATGAAAGCAACAAGAAATAATTTCTGCAACATACTGCAATGGCACTCATGTAACAAACATGTATGTGTGCGAAAATCAATAGAATTCCTTACACTCACATTCTTTATTCTAATCTGTACATCTTTCTGGGCTCCTACCTTTTTCTCACCCTACTAGGACTTGCACTACTCCATTTCCAATGCAAGTAGTGCAACAGCAACTCACATACTTGAATATGTGCAGCCTCGTCAGGCATACTTATCACTGCACCACTGGCCCCTATACCAACGATGCTAATGTTCCCAAGTGCCCATACCTATGCAGTGCTGTTCAACTGCACACACATACTGACTAACATTTACCAACAACTGACTTTCCAGGCCAACATGGCCTGTAATATCCTAGTGATACTGGGAATCTTGCTGCCAAACAAGTGTTAGGAATGTAGTGCCAACCTATCTAGACAAACAGCAGTGCTACAACCATATTCGTAATCACATACAATAGTACTAACTCTGCCTCCCAACAAATACTCCTACAATGTGTAATAATATGTTCTGCTACTGCAAGTATTGTGCCATGAGCACACATACCCACTAACTTCCTTCTTTCGCAATTGCCGTGAAGAATAGCATCCTGAAACACAGAAACGTCTCTACAAGAAGATAAAACCCAGAAGAAATCTACTTTTCACATCCAACAAAGTAAGTGCAGTACTTTAGTGTTATTCTCCCTGTTACCCAGACAGTGCAGTGATGCTGTATTGTAGCCTAGCAAAGTCTATGCCATCCAACTACATTTGCTTCACTCTTACTCATTGCTCCTCAGCGGGTCCACTCTTTGTATTCACATGTGAACACCAGTCTTGTAACACCCACTAGTTTTGTGAAAACATTGTAATGTCCTTACTTATTCATGCACACTACACTGTCATACACACTGAAGGAAACATTTCACACATCAATACACACAGATACCAGAATAACCTTAAGAACCAGAAGTAGTTGTCCATCACACATGCCTCTACGTATTCCTACCCTGATATTCATACTCTCATACACAGTGCAGGCAAATACATTACACAACTTTGAAACCCATACTTTCCTTTTTTCTCCAACAGACAAAAGAGAATGCCTACCAAGAAGCAACTTGGTACAAAACAACACAAAAATAGAGCAGATAAAACTAAAAGTATACAAAATACTCCTCCGCCTCTAGTAGAGTTTGTACAAAAAGTTCAAACAAAACAGCTAATACAGTCACTGAGCAAAACAGAACAAGCTAGCAAGAAAAAAAGTGTGGCCCCTCTCCCAAAATGTAAAACTACAAAGAAATGTGTTAAGGAGAATACAACTACCAGTAGTGCTAGCACTGCATCTGCCAATGTTAACGTAGACAAAGCTAAGCATTCCAAAAAATGTATTTTACAGAAAGTGCTCCACCAGAACCTTATAAAAACAGCAGAGAAATCACGCTCAACCCTTAAAACTTACCACAGAAAACTGATCCTGGAAGCTCTCATAGACGGTGCAATGTTCCTCAAAAGGAAATTGTTTATATTAATTTTAAACAGAATGAAACCGCTAACAAAATTAATTAGTAAACTACAAAAAAGTACTTCGCAACATGCGCAATATCAACATAGGTGCCTTTGCAAACTTCTGTGCAGGTGTGTGGATTCACACAACCAGCACAGAGCCATATTTCAATGAAGAGGCATACAAACAAGAGCAGAGAAACCCATTTGTCATACATAGCAGTGGCTGAGGGTATGCAATTGTAGACAACACCATTATGGCAGAAGATACGCTCATTTAAAGAATATCACCAACCACTTACAATCAACTCTCCATTCCACTGAACCAATCCATCCTGTCTACAAATGGCCCTGCACCTCAATGTGTAACTTACAAAACAATCCTTTAAATCTTTACGGCAATTCCTCAATCATTATGTGAAAGCGGAAAAGAAAATGAAAATTTTGCAAACAATGAACTCCTGTCCAGTGCACAAATACACAGGACTGCGAGGACATTCATTAGCCTGCATTTCTGGGCCTGCTGCAGAAGCACTTTCTACCACATCAAAATGTTAGCAACACACTATTCCACTATACGGAATCTTGTTCAGAGACTGTACTATGCAAAATGTCCTGCTTTAGAACTGGAGTATTTAAATCACATTGTCCTACATGGCACAGCAAAAGAACTCCTGGGAGAAATCGACCACATCCAAAGCAAATATTTTGGAAGTGAAGAGCACTGACAAAATCCAGTAACTTTAGAAAAGAGTAGCGACAACCTCACAGATGCCAACCTTCCAATACACATGTACAAAAAAGAAATAGCAAAATTGAAAAGCACATCTGTTGAAATACCAAACCAGGTATGTGTGTGTTGTCGCAGCACTTTTTATACAAAGAGCACCAAGACTGTAGATATAGCATACAAAATAGAAGACAATGAGGAATCCCAATGGTTCCAATTAGCTCTCTACCTTATAGCAGAAAACAAATATGAAATTACGAACCCCTCAATACTTTGCACATACTGCACTACAAATCTTGATGATAACCAAATACCTCCACAGGCTATCACTAATACCTTGGAAATATTCCCACTTCCAAAACCACTTCAGCAGCTTGATTTGTATGAAAGCATTATTATCCAAACAGTACATCAATTTCAAGCGATAATACACCTTCAACCCAAAACAGCCAAATTGCCTCCTTCTGAATTACTAAAAGGCATTTGTGCAAAAGCGGTTTATTTGCCATTAGATCTTAAAGAAAATGTAGAATGGTGCACCTACAAAAGACAAAAGAAATTGTCAGCAAATAGTAGACGTAAACAAAGTTAGAGCAGCCCTACAATATCTTGAACAGAAAACTGAATACTACAAAGAAATAAACATAAAACCTAAGAGAAACATCTGAAATAATTCAGGATTCCTCATCAACTGGCCAATTTGAACTTGTAGATCCTATTACAGCATGCAATATTTTAGACCAGTATACAATTCACCCACTGCACTCCAAAGACAGCATAGACGATGCACTAGAAACATATCAAATGCGGCAAGCCAAAGGATCTCCAATCAGCATCTGGGAAAAAAGTGTAGCAGCACAAGCCTTTTTCCTCTCCTCTTTCCTACCGGAAAAGGTGGAAGGTATGATGAAAGATGCACACAAATAACAGTATCAGAATACCGTTCTTTACGAATGTATTCTGAAGAAGCCCCATTCAGACAAAACGTTGAATACATATTCCACCGCCTCTTTGAAAGTGAATTAGCAACTTTATGTAACAGAGTTGCATACACATTAAAAACAGGTTCCAATTTGTTAAAGATGTCTGCTACGCAACTCCTTCAAAAGGTGCAAGACAACAATGAAGTTTTGCAGTCAAGTATCACACATCTCTTGGTAAACATGCGTGGTTCAAAAGAATACTGGTTCCAACGGCATGCAGATTTACAGTGTATGCTACGCAACCACGGCCCACCCACATGGTTTGTCACTTTAAGTTGTGCAGCGTATGCATGGGAAGACTTGGCCGACTTCCTATGCATAGCAAAGTAAAACAAAGCAGGGATAGACATGAAAACACCAGGAGAACTCTGCTCTCTTGACCCTGTAAATGTGTCAAGGTACTTCCATCACTGCTTTATTGCCATGCTGCACTTCATCTGTAATAAAATAATTCCTCCCCTCAGAGAAGTGCAACACTTCCTTTGGAGAAAGGAATATCAATCTAGAGGAGCACCACACATCCACATGCTTTTGTGGATAAAAGAGGCACCTAAATCTGGTCAGGACAGTGATGCCACTGTTTTACAGTTCATTCACAAATATGCCACTTGTGAAATCCCTTCTGAAAGCGCACATAGTGAGTGACATGCACAACTTTCGCGGTTTCAAAGACATAAATGTGGCAAGTATTGTCTACGCAGATATAAAAACAAAGGCAAATACTACACCAAATGCCGCTTTGGTTTCCTTAGACCAGTTTCAACAAAAGGATAAGTAAACAACTTCATGTCTTCTGTTAGACACAATGTGAAATGCAAATCGCCTAAGAACACATACTACATTAAACGAAGTGAAGCATCAAAGTACATCAATGATTACAATGCAATCATTGCCCTCTTGTGGAATGCAAACCTATATGTGCAGTACATTGCAGACAAGTCCACTGCTGTTGCACAATATGTCACAGCCTACTTAACCAAAGCTGGGAAAACAGAGCTTAAAGACCTCTGGGATGACATATCATCTGACAAAACACTGTCACAAAAATTGTACAGCTTTGGCATAAAAATGCTCTCCCACAGAGAATGTGGATGCTACAAAGCTGCAAATCGTTTAACAGGCACAGCCTTATATGGCAAATCTGAAAACATAGTCTGGCTAAGCCTTGATCCTGCTACATCCAGACATAGAAACAATAGCCAAAAATGATACAAACAGCCAGGACATTTTGAAAAAACAATCTATTGGATACATACTACCCGAAAAGGAGTACTGCTTTATTAAACCAGATAAAAAAAGATAAATACATAGTCTAAAGTTGTGAAGGCAGTCTGGTTAAACTTATCAAACCCACCCTGATTAATCATATGAAGCTATAATTTAAAACTCCTCAACGTAGAGTACTGTAATACATGTCCCTACGGCAACTTTTTAAACCATGGAGAAAAGAAGATTTATTGGACACCCATGACTCCTATGAAGATGCTTTCAATTCAAGGGAAAGCAGTATAACAGATATGAATTTCAAGCAGTACATAAACATGTTGGACAATGAACGCCAACAAGAGGAAGAAGTCCAAGCACAGCTAAATTAATACTCTCCTGAGGGCAGTGAACCTTCTCTTACAGGAAGCCAAGAACCACTTGGAGAGCCACTCATAGTACATGAAGCAGAATTAGCCATGAATGAAATAGAAAACACAATGTGTCAGTATGAGGAATCTGAAGAAAACTTTGCTCTACTGAAATCACAACTCAATGAACAACAGAGCATTTTCCTGGAAGTAACTAAAGAAATTGGACATGGTATACAGCATGAAAATAAAACTTGTAACTGTGAAAATTATAAACCTATACTCCTGTATGTAAGTGGTGAAGCTGGTTCAGGCAAAACATTCTAATAAAAAATCATCAGCAAATTACTCCAACAATTAACAAACAACAAGCTTTCAGCTATTGTAACAGCCCCCACAGGTTTAGCTGCCTACAACATAGGTGGTGTTACTTTACATTGATTGCTACTCCTTCCAGAAGAACACCAAAACAAAATAGAATACTACAAACTTTCAGCAGAAGCTGCTATGGAGCTACGCAGATTTCTGGAACAAATGAAAATGCTCCTAATAGATTAGGTGGATCTATGTGATCACTGCGCCTCCCGTAACTGCGACAGCCAAAATGCTAACGCCAGTTACGGTGCGGTGCAGTGATCATATGGATCACTGTGCCCCCTTCCCCTGGCCTGCATTACCCCTCCTCACCCCCCCACTCCACTTACCTTTAGGGCGGCACGCGCAGAAGTGTGCCGCCCGTACTCTGTGATCCCTGCAGTGCCAGCTCCTCCCACTAACGTGGGTTGGAGCTGACGCCGAAGGGTGCTTTTTTTTCTTCTTTTTTTTCTTATGTGTCCCCCGCTTTCCGAAATCGTAAGCGGGGGACACCCACACAACCCCCGACTCCCATTACTGCACCCAGGAAGAGCGGGCGACACCCCCACAATCCCCGCTGTGCTTTGGCGCAGGAAACGTCACCCTCATTTTGTGTGCCTCCAAAGTCGCAGTGACTGCGGGGGTGCACAAATGAGGGTGACATTTTTGTACAATACCGATGAGGTGAGCATGGTCTCCAACCTAACGTTGGCTTTGATTTACCTCAGATTGCAAGAGGTCCTTAAAACGAACTACGAAGAACTCTTTGGAGCAAAACATGTTATTGTTTTAGGAGATCTTCTTCAATTAACATCAGGGAAAGGTGAAACTGTTTTTAAAACCTTAGGACACAAACTGTGCCGTAACACACTTGGCAGCATAGGAAATGTAAATAGCTGCCAACATTTCCAATACACAGAACTAACTAAAAACATGCATCAGTCTGTAGACCTCACCTATGCAAACATTTTGAAAAGCATTCGGATTGGTGTCCTTTCTAGGGATGCACAGTTTATCTTAAAAAGTAGACTCATCCATGCATCCACTCATACATGCATAACACATCTGCTACTGATATCATGGAACAATTGCCACACAGAAATGTGAAATATATGTCCTTAATGCCAACCCTAGCAAGCTGTGCACAATTCAATGAAATAATGTTAAAAAAAAGAAATGCAACCAATAGTGCAAATTAACTCCACAGACAAACTGGACGTGCATGGTATGACACTACCTATGTGTCAACAAGCCACAACACAACTAAATAGCTTTAAAAACTCTATCTTCAACACAGCTGATTTGGAGAAAATGTTAACATAGTGTTTAAGGGGTGCTGTTGAGCAGCTGTTGGATGCAGTCGTTGTTTTCCACTGCTCCGCCGGGGCTGCTTATATCCTGCATTATCCTGCTGCCTATGCAAAGACAATCGCTTTGAAACGATATCCATTGAAAAGAGGATTCCGCCCGCATCATTCTTCTGAAATCCTGGCTGAAATCAGAGCCGTTTCACGTCTCCTACACCGTCTGCAAGTTGGCCGCGGCTCTGGGTGCTGAGGAGCCGTGCGGCCTGTGTGGGGGAGGGGCAGCAACGGACAGCCAGGGCTGAGAGATCGGGGCCTGTTGCTTTAACTGAGCCACCAACCCTGCGTCTTGGCTAGTGACTGCCGAGACCCCCGCTCCTACCGCTGAGCTCAATCTGACTGTGGGACTCTTATGACACCTGAACTGCAGGGTGCTGAGCTGGAAGCACCGACTGATGTGGTGTGGAGATGCCCTCTCCTACGGTGTGCCCGGGATCTGTCTGCTGGGGACCAACGCCACTGGATTACGCTGCTGGGCACCTCAAGGGCTGTGCCACAAGACACGACCGGACCCTCACGGCCCTGCAGGCATATTTGTAGGGTCGCATGGACGGTTGGATGCCCTTCCACCAACTCCTGGTCAAGCGCGCCACTGAGGCAAGTGTGAGGAAGAGGAAGTAAAGAGGTAACACACAGACGGCGGCACCACATAGCGCCCGTGGGGCAGCCACATGGGGGACAGCCGCATGTGCACCGGGCCTGGGCTGCAGTGCACCACCCACCCCCACAAGTAAGTGAATTCCCAGAGTAGCCGCCTGCGAGACATCAGGTGCAACAAGTATTAAAACATGTGCATAGAGGCAGCATGCGCCGGTCTCCTGGCCCCCACTTCCTCCCAATTCCAATAAGACCAGGGAGCCAGACAAGCAGAGGAACGCACGTGGGTAACTGAAGGGTAGCGGGCAGTGCCTATGGACCCGGGGATCAGTGGGTTGACCTGACCGAGGACCCCAGGAAGTGGTAGCACTGGCACTGCATGACTCTTGGCCAACAAGTGGGGGAAGGGGGGACCCAAAGACTATTACTGCACGCTTAATACTAAAGAGCCCAGCTTGAAGGGGGTAAGACTGGCCTTGCACAACTCACTCTTATGAGTCCTGACCCCAGCGCACAAACGCATCAGAACTGTCCCACCAACACCTGTTATAGAGAGGCGTACCAGAGACCCCACATCATGTACTTACCTGGAAAGCGTATGAGAACAGGTAAAAAGCCAAAGCCTCTTCCAACTCAGGTGGGAACCCTACTCACCCCTCCACGTGCCTCGCAGGGCGATATCTGCCCTCTCTATCGCAGCACATGACCGCAGACACCAGCCTAGGGATCAAGAAGATGTCGGTCCCCGGACTGGCCCACTGGAATGACACGGATGAGGAAACACAAGCCCTGCAACACGTCAATGCAGAACAAAATAGACAGATACACCATGAGTGCCCCGGCTAGGGCCCCCAGCTCCCTGGATGGAGGACGAACCAGTGTTGCGTCTCACGAGATGAGCCAGTCCTTGTTACTCAAAGACATCATGGTGGCCATTGGAGAGTCTAGGACATTGGTAGAGACTAAATTGGATGGCCTGACCTCTGAAGTCTCCTTCCTGCACCAAGACCTGCGCAACTTGACAACCCGAGTGGGGGAAACCGAACAGCTGATCTCAGATACTGAAGTTACAGTCAAGAAACTGGAAGAACGTCTGGATCACATGGAGAAGAAACTCACTACCCTGGAAACAAGAGCAGAAGATAGCAAAGGCAGATCCCACCACAATAACCTGCGCATTCTGGGGCTTCCTGAAAAAGAAGAGGGACTATCCATGGAACTGTTCCTAGAAAGCTGGCTCTCGGACCTCATGACCCCTAAAAACCTCTCCAACTTCTTTTCCATTGAGAGGGCACACAGGATCCCAGTGGGCAGACCGGTTCCCAGTGCCCCACCTCGCACAGTGATTGCCAGACTCATGAACTATCGAGACCGAGACACCATTCTCCACATGGCACAAGCAACCGGCCCAATTACATACAATGGTAACCGCATCGGGTTCTTTCCCGACTACACACAAGAGGTCCAGAGATCCCAGCAGGTCTATGATTCTATTAAAAGGAAACTTGCATCTCTGCACATCAAATATGCGTTATTTTTCCTGGCCACTCTCAAATTGCACCATAACAACATGGTCCATGTGTTCTCCAACCCTCGAGGGGCCTGGAAATGGCTAGAGACACAGGTCCTATCCTCTTCACATCCCAGCGATCGCACGCCGCGAAAGGATGAGGTCTGAGATGATCCGCACCAGGAGCTAACTTTCACGCCATGTAAGAGGCATATGGAGGACGATTCACCAGGGAAAATAGGAGAGACCTGAGGTGGGATGATGGGGCATGAGACACCCAACAGCCTGCACCTGCATTTGGAGAAGGGCAATAATTCATGGAATTATTTGCGTGTAAAACTGGGATTTGCGTGCCATTCTGCCCGCAAATCCCCATTCATCAAACAGGGATTTGTGGGCAGAATGGCACGCAAATCTCGGTTTTACACACAAATAATACTATGAATCAAGGCCTTGGGCTGTACAAGCTCAATCTCACACGAAGGAGTGACCTAAGTTTCCCATTCACCTCAAGTGACGTTTTCCACATGCAAGCCAGCACGACATAGAGTCGACAGTCACCTTCCACATGTCCCATGCGCACCTGTTCCAGAACCATGCTGCGTGTGGAGACATGGAGATGCAGGTCATGCAATATATAATACACACACACACACATCCAACACATACAGTGGCAAAGTCACACATAAATGTGTCATGAACACAAAGACAGAGCCAGAAGGTGTGCAGACTGGACACACAAACATTCAGCAGGCCATGCCTCAGCAAACATCCCAACACCTGATAACACTCAATTGAAATGTTAGGAATACGAATATAAATGATAATCAACCCAGCCACGATTCTTTATGGAGTTCCACATGGAGCTTGCATTTCACAAACACGTTTCAACCTGTATATTAGATCTCTTTGCAGTTTGCTAGAATCCTGTGGAGTCATGTTTACCAATTACGCAAATAATACCCAGCTGATTCTGTAAATCAGTGGGGACCATGATACGGACACCAGGAATTTTAATGCAATATACAGGATTATCGAGCAGTGAAGGACAGACAATTGTCTCTATCTCAATGGAGGAAAAACCGCACTTCTGGTGTTTGGCAGCTGAGCGGCAATAGCAAAATTGGGGAATTAATAATGATGTTTTTGGGTTCAAGATTGCCCAATTATAGTTGCCGAAAAAGTCAAGACCTTGGGGGTACTTCTTAATGCCTCTCTTAGCTCCGAGACACAAACCAACTATTTAGCAAGAAATTGCAACTACTATCTAAGACTTCTTAGGAATATTAAGCCATTAATCTCAGAGATGAATTGTGCCACTATCGGCTGAGCCATTATACTTTCTCGTCTTGACTACTGTAACTCCTTACTTCAGCCACCCTAGTGCATAAGTGTATCCACAGAACAACCCCAGTATACCTGAAGCCCCGCATTGCTCTCTATAGTCTGAAGCGTGCTCTGAGGTCAGCTCATTTTGGAACAATCTGCTTCTAAGGTTTAAAAGGGCTGGGGGTGGGGGGCTTGGTAGAGCCTTTTCCCGTGAGAGCAGCTGAACATTTTTTTTAACATCTTCCGGGCTCATCTGAAAACCTTGCTTTTTCAAATAATTTAGGGTTCGAACTTGTATGTAGCAGTTGGTGTATCTGAACTGATTATGTATTTATGTATGTCCGGTTTCCTAATGTCCTTTTGGAGTTTGTGTTGGGACCCTGATGCCTGTGGGTTCCTGGCGCGGTATAAATAAATAAAATAAATCAGACTGTCTGTGTTAGATAGCCATCATAGGCATGATATGTGCAGTCTGAGCCAATACATTTGGCTAAAACTGAGATGCAATGCCAATCACGGCAAGCATACACATCAGTGGACAAGATCTGCTGCACAACACTCATCAAGGATAGGTGACGCTTGATGGCACGACTCATAGGTACGCATGGCACGTGCAGATTTATGCGAGTTAAAGCTTATCACACAGCTGCACCTGCATTAACACTGCATCACCTTCCTGACTGAGAGGATCAAGCTGTCCCATGCATGTGCACAGCCTGCCTAGGAAAAGGCACTGTCCTGTCTTTTCAATGTGTGCAACATCAACTGCTGCCTCCCAGAAGAGGCGGGACGTGCAGCTCGTAGATTGACATGCCAACCCGTGCTCATGTGCCCTTTGGCATCTGCATGTGTCGACTCTCCCACACAAGGACGGTGGTGTAGAGGCTCCCTGCATGCACCACTCCTGGTACATGTGTGTAGCCCACAAATGGACAGAGCCAGACGCATATTGCCTGCGAACACATGGCACAACTTCCGGCTCAGTCTGGTGCCATGGCAGCAGTGAGCGTGCCTAGCAACCATAGTCCTCCCACATCACAAAGGGCGACCATGTTGCCTACATCTGATATGGAAGGGAGCAGGAAACGTTGTGGAGGCAGGGATGACACAACCCCAGAGGAGGGACCCACCAGTCTGTGCAGGAGGGTCACCAGGAGCAGGGTTCGGCAGGCCACTGCTGGGGATGCCAGCGCCTCAACTACCCGAGGGATGAAAGAGGGGGGTTCACCATGGGCAGGCTAGCAGAACACTGCCATGCCCACCCGCACAGGTGCACCCTGCCAGGTGCAACGCCCCCAATGCCCCTGTCAGGGACATTGTGGCCACTCCTGAGACCAGACGAGGAGGAGGGGTAGGATGGAGACCTCCTCCACCATGGGAACTGTGGAGAACCCCAGTGGGGAGTGTGATTCTGCCTCACCGCCAGCCATAACAGCTCCCATCATGCACTCAGCGCAGTCTACCTTGATCCCCGCCACACTGCAGGATGACTCTTCATTTTGCCGCAATGATGACTCCTCTCCACCTCCTGGGTTGCGAACCCCCAACTCCACCCAATAAGAGGTGGAGGTCCTGGGGAAGAGGTGCTCAACAAATATGGACACTTCACCGGTCGCAGCTTGCTGCACACTTAGGTGGCAGCATAATCCAAGATCGCGAGGCACATCAGCACACTCAAGGTCTACCAGCTGAACGCCAAGGAGGTGAAGAAGCGCTGGCACGACCTCTGGTGGGTGAATGCCATCACACACAGAAGCTTCTGGAAGAAGGGCCAGATGAACCATCTTGGCCCATTCTGAGGGGCTGCACCAGCCACCTGGAACTCCAGGTCCTATGCTGGATTTGCCCACAGCATTACCAGAGGCTCTCATGCATTGACAGGCCCCTGGATCTGCCCAGTAGTTGTTCCCCGCCTTTTTGTGACATGCCTATCATTCCATGGGGGGTGCCACATGCATGTCTTCGCAACACGGAACGCTAGATAGCGTTGTCTTTCAATCTGCATGTGCCAATCTGTCTGGTGTCTGTTACCTGTGTACTTGTCATTTGTGCACCACATGTTTGTGCTGTTTGTCCCTTGGTGCGTAAATTGTCTCATATGTCACTTTCTCCTCTCTTGCAGCCTCTGTTACCAGTGACCCCCATGGCCCAGGATGACACCCACGCATCAGAGCTGCAGCCCGCGCACAGGACGCACACAAGGAGGAGTATCGTGGAGGTGTCAGAGGTGGAGGCCCAGGTGTGGCATGAGGAGGGGCAAGAGTGGCAGCAGACAGGGTATGCAGAGCCATGTAGCCCCCTAGGTACTATGGGAGCTCCATCTTCTGCAGCTCACGTGCCTTCTCATGCTCCATCAGTCCTCTCACTACCCCCTTCCTTGACTGTCTCACACCCTTGTTCCCCTGTGAGAGCTGCCCTCATTCCAGAGTTTGGGCCAGCACGAGTGTGCAGGGAGTGTACCTGCACGGGTCATGTTCATGTCCTGCCACCCCTGCAGGACGGGGCCCAACACTGCCCATTACGCCACTTGGGACCTCAGTGCTGGCCACCCATGGAGGAAAGTGTCTCTGCCCCAGACACCGCTGGCAGTGCACCTTCAGGGGACCAGCCGCAAGTCACCATGACTCACGTCCCCTTGCCTGGAGGTGCCAGTGCTGACTTCTACCAACAGTTGTTGGGGGTTATGCATGAGGTGGCAAGGGAGGTGTGGGAATCAGGGGAGAGACAGTTGCAGGGACGGAGGAGGTAGCAGTGCTGAGGGCCGACTTGCCGGAGTGGTCAAGGGAACTAAGGGCCATTAAGGATCTGGAATGTGTCATCTAACGACAGCTATTGCTGACACAGACAGCGCCCTTGCCTCCATGGTCCCCTGCGCCCTCGGCCACTCTGACTCCTCCTACAGCCAGGGGAGGCCAGCGGGGACACACAACAGGACACACAATGGACCACCCTTCCCCTTTTCCTCCATCTCGCCAGGCCAGTGGCCCCTGCATGGCGAGGTGACGGAAGAGGAGATGGTGGTGGTAGTTGTGGGGGACAGTCGTTCTGAGGGATCAGGGGGCAAGCAGTGAGTTATCCTTATTAACCCTATTATGTCCATCCTATTTCTCTCTCCCTGCACAGTGCACATTGTATATTGTTTATTTTTCTTTAAGTTTCTGTTGCCGACTTGCAACCACTGATTTCCTCTGTGTACTACACCTTCATGGTGTACGTTTCATTTCCCTGCACTCCCTTCCGTTCATATATTCCCAGGCCATGTTTGTGTGCACATTTTCCCCCATTGTTTTCCACATCCTACTGTACATTTTAATATACTTATTGTGTGTGCAATCCACGACTCATGTCCATTTTGTCATGTGTGTGCACTTTGTGGCTAAGTAGGTTGAGGTGCGTGGTATGATGTCGGTCCTGACCTTTCATATGGGTATGGCAGGTGTGTTATTGGGCATGGAATTGTAAGTCATTCACATTGGTAGACGAGCGAACCGTCACATGGCTCGTCTGTGCAATTGTGAAATGATGCTCATGGGAATCCGCGTGTATCAGGTGAGTAGTCCTGTGCCGGAAGCAGTGCGTCCGCTCCATCGATGGTGTGCCCGTCAGGCCATGCAGCTGTTGGGAGTGTGATGTACAGGCATGGAGGTGTTCTGCACATGAATGGGTTCACACATCAGGTCTACATCATCTTGCATGGCGTCCACGCATTGGAGACAGTGGGCCTCATTATAATATTGCCGGTCCGATAAAAACAGTGCTGGTAGGCTTACCAGCACCGTTGTTACCGAACCAGCAAAGTACAAGTTTGCGGGTGGGATGCCCTCCTGGCTGCCAGGTCTGACCTGGCGGGGGGAACGGACCCGCCCACTGACTTTCATGGTAGCACCGGCACCGTTGTTAACAGTCCCGGTGCTACCATCCTCCCCATTCCCATTGAGTCCTATGGGACTCGTATGGGAATGGGAGTTACTTTTTCCGGCACTTGGCCGCACGGACCACCAGGGCTGTAATGCCCCGGTGATTCCCCATTGCCAGGCACCAGGAAAAAAACACGACTGAGGCCCAGTATGTGCTACAACAGCAGGTTCTCACGTAGCTGAGTAATTAGCATGGTATTCCAATAGGGTGGGGTGGGTGAGAAGAGAGTGTTAGGTGCCATGCATTCCCGTACGCATCTGCCATGGCCTGCCTACATCTTGGGAGAACCAACACACTGACCTTGGACTTTCCTGCTATGTCAATAAGGTGAAGGTGGCCTTGTTTCCTGCAACCTTGTGGGTTGCGGGTTGAAAGGCTCTTCTGCAACAATGAAGGACACAATGCTTATTGCGGCCTACCTCAACTGTTTAGTGAAGGAGTTGTGCAATCAATGGCTCATGAATATTTGTGTGGGGGGCATGAGTCCTTCAGCGGATGACTATGTACATAGGTGGCATAGTCCGTCCTGCTACTATTTTGCACAGAGGGCTTCTGGAAGGCATGTTCTGTGGACATCAGACTGTCCCTCTTCAGTATAAAATCGAAATACAGGTGGGTACTTGCGAGTATGCATGTACTCATGTGTTCCACGATGGACTGTGTGAATTCTGAGTAGGACCTGTGCAGAAGAGGATGTCAACACAAGTCTATCCTTCTGGACCTATATATCTGATGTAAGCACACTTCTTTGCTCGCATGACGCTGTGCATGTGTGTGTTTGCAGGCTGTGGGAAGGGATGGGGTGTCATGTCCCATAATTTGTTCTAACTGTGCATTCCCTCTCCTTGTCCCCAGATACATTGTTGCGGTCTGTCTTTATTGGGGAATATTTGTGGCTGTAGGGTACATTCTGGGGTCGGCAGAGCCGTACCAAGGGTCTGCGGACCTCCATTTTACAGAAGGCCCTAACTCCTTCCAAGTCCAAAAGAAGTCGAGGTCCACACAAAGAGCAAGGAGCACTGCCGTTCTTAGATCAAACAGGCAGGAATAACATGCATGAAACACGTTCAAGTCCAGGCACTTCTCATTCATTTTGGGCTCGCAGGCCCTTTTTTAGTTGTAGTGACATCACAGTTACATCAGTTACCAAACTCCGTCCCCAAAACCTAGCGTAACTCTGGGTTGGCTCCCCGAGTGGTAAGTCCAATATGGAGACATATAGAACGCCTGGTTATTGGCAGCCGCTGGGTCAGGTGGTGAGCTTGGGTTGTCCCTAAAAATCGTTACTTACGAAATGTTACATTAGGAATCTTGATGAATGGCTGAGGAGTCCAGCTACCAGCCCCTGTCCCCCAGTGTCCTGATTGGTCGGGCCGTGGGCCCCCAAGCATGGGATCGCCATATTTCCCAGCCCGCAAGACACCTGCCTTCATACAATGTGTACCCATAAAAGGTGGCTATGTGACAATATGTAACAATGGGGAGTCTTACTACTGCCATGAGAGCGGTCCAGTCCCAGCGCATGCTGTAGATGGATTGTTGCAATATTGTTGCAAGTCTTGGTCTCAAACGTGAGACAGTTGCATCTTCCCAGCTTCCAGACCTTGGCGTGGTGTCAGGTTGGCTGGATCACGTGTGTACAGACCGCTGGAGAGACCAAATTACTTTGATTTAATTTGTATTTTGCCTTGTGGGTATTCTCCTCTGTGGCCGTGCTCACCGGGGTTTGGTCCATGAAAACTGTCACTTGCAACATTACGACCATGACGGTGGCCACCTCGCCCGGGTGATTCTGCTCGCTCAGCAGCTTGATGCTTCACGATTTCTATTGAGATGAGTATTAGTGTGCTGGAATAGTCTAAGGCCTACTTTGATTCAGCTACGTTTCCAACATGGCGGTCCATAGGTTGGAGCATGTCACGGATGGTCGGGTCCCTCGTGTGCTCCGGTCCATCCCTAGGTTTAGTAGCATGTACCATCTGCAAGCATTTACACAAGCTCTTCTGGTATCTTGCGTTCCTGCGGTGCGGTAGCGAGCCTATCTGAAAAACAATAAACATGCAGACAGGTTGTGTGTCACTGTCCTCTAACTCATAGAACTGTACGCATATATTCTTCATTTAGGTTGATGTGTGAGTGTCCTGAATGTGCATGCTGCACGTGTGCTTCCTGTCTAACGCAGCTATGTTGTACAGCATGGCTTGTGGTACGTTTAGTCGAGTTGATCCATATAGTCGCTTCCAGCTTGATCTTGGTTATTGGTGCTTAGGTCGGCTAAGACCCGTGCCATAGGTGGTTGAGTGGTTGGATGTCTGAGCACCGTGCATGATGCAAACTGGCGTGTGGAGCAGTGGGGCCATGGGCAGATTCACATGATCAGCCATTATTATGTCGGGATTGCTTCTTCCGGTTAGGGGCTCCGTCTGGAGGGAAGGGACATTCCGGTTTTCCCTCTTCAGTCCCCCCTCTGGTCAACTTGTCAACCACAAAATTATTGCTCCTCTTGTCGTCTCGTAGGTGCCATACCTTCGTTATTCCGGCAAGGTGTTCGTAGTGTTTCACAAGATCTTTAAATGACCAATACATATATACACATCCTCCACCAGGCTTGCAATAAACCCATTTCCCAACATACATATTGGGGTTTCTCGGATTCTGTAGCTTCATCGATGGAGGGTACATGCCTGATTCCATTAGCTGTTGTCGTAGTCTCTCGCTTTCCATGCGTATTATGTCACTTTGTTGGTCGCCCTCTGCAGGTAATATCAATTTCATCCCAATCATCTCTTCTGCCGTTGTCTTAGATTTTGCATGCACGCTTTTATCCCAAGTAGTGAGGCCAATCCCAATATTATGCCTCCCACTAGTATTTTGAGGATATCTGACAGCCAGAATGGCATCCATGACCATAGGTATGAAAACCAGCTTCCATCCTTCTTAGTGCCTCTTGATTCTTCTTCCATCTTGGCGTGCATCATTGCTAGTTGAAGTACTGCTTCTGATAATGTCCCATTATCTTCATTGTTTGCTGGTATGAACGTGCAGCAGGGACTTACTATCTTTGCACATACTCCTCATTCCATAGCTGTGAACAGGTCCAAGACATACCTGTTCTGTAGAGCCACTAAACGTATAGCTCAGAGTTCTTCTTTTATTGCGTTGAATCCATTCACTGTTGAGTTTATTGACATCATAAACTCCCACTGTGTGATCTGGAGCCACTTTATGTTTACGTACGTCTGAAACCCTGGGTGTATGATCGGCGAGAAGAACATGGCAGTACTGCTGAACAGCTGATGTGCTGGCGATACCTCATCGAGCGCCGTCTCTGATTAGTCCCATAGTTAGTTCCCTCTTCGCTTCACTCTCCACAATGTAGTAGCTTTGGTGGTGCCGGGACCCAGTGGTGTTGGTGATGGAGAGAGTTGCATCGATCTCTTCCTTTGCATACTGTTGTCATCTATCTTTGGAAAGTCATCTAGCTTAACATGTTTCTGGGGTACCACTAGCGAGAGTATGTTGACATGAGCCAAGGAGCAGATTCCCCCACCCCCAGTTAGGTGGTAACTTGTTGTATGCTTCGATCCACAAGCCCAGTGATGCAGTAATGGTCCATCAGTACCGCTGTCCGGGTTCCCATGTTTTCTATCTTCTCTATTCTCTGGCATCCTTCATTTGTCCCTATGCCAAAATCCCCACTGTGCTGGTAACATCCATCTTCCTTGTCCAGCCACGTCAGCAGACTTGCACTCTTGGCCCATTCCTTGAGACATTTGTCATTATCTTCCTGCACCTTGTTCACTGCAGCCTTCGTTGATGTGCCCGGTTTGCTCCCCACTACCCGGTCCACCCATCCATCCTTAGTGTACACCTTTCCAAACACCAACATCTGGGGGCACTCCCAGCATCCGGGCTCTCCGCCTATCTCCCTGACACTCCCTTTGCACGGCAGGTAGTTCAAAGTCACTTCCTTTGTTTCTCCATTGTCTGGTCCGTCGGTTATGTACCGTAGTGCTAAGGTATGTTGCCAGTAGTTGTCAAACATAAGTAATGTCTTAATGAAGCTATCCTCGTATGGGTATGTTGCTTTCGATCTCCCCTGAAGTGTTGCTGTCTTCCCTTGGAATCTTTGTCGCGTCTGGAACAAGGCGAGATACAAGAGGCATTGTGTCTTTTGTGCTGGTACTTCTGTGGCCACAAAGGTTCTGGATGCGCTCATGGCATATGGTATCAGGGAACAGACATAACAGCTGTCCAGTGTTGTGTCCTTTCCAATTTTTGACATGTGTTTATACCACATGTTATTTGTGATGTGTTCTGTACCAGTGAGATATGTGTCAACTCCATTAATGTCAGTGGCAACACTACGCTTACCTCTCCTTACCTTTATGTCAGTGCCATATACACCACATGACACAGTGCTCCTTGCTGCTTGGGTGGTGGGATGTTAGTATAGGGTGTTACAGAAATGTGCAAAGCTGCATATGCCTGCCACACAATGGCAGCTACCAAACCAGCAAATAGCATAATCCACATTGTTTTTAATAAAGTATTTATTACAGTAGGCATTACTTTCACTTACACCCCAGTCCAGGGATCAACGAGATGATACAGTTGTATGCCTGAAAATCGCAGTAAAACAGTGTTAATAGGTTATCATTTGTAAGTACGTTAAGCCCGATTCACTAAGTAGTCATTCAATGCCCAGGCAAATAACTCCTCCCAGATCCTGCATACTGATTTGTTTCTAAGGACAGATAGGGCGTGGTGGAGTGGAGAGTCTGATTGGGCTATATATTCAATAAACGCGTTGTATATACGCATGGTGGTCTTGGTCGGAAATGGGTGGGTCTTCTTAGAGCATGGATATGTTGGTGTGAAAGAGCTTCAGGGTGTTCAATGGGAGGTAACATCTAAATCAATTGTTTCTATCCTACTTCTAACATAAATTCATGCACATTTGGCTAAGACGCAGAACCCTCCATGTGCGAAGAAAGAACATACCAAGACAGTGTTAACACAGTGTATTCCTAATGGGTGAGTGCGTGCAGGATTGCCCTAGCTACATCAGAACATAGGTGGTTCGTATGTACTTCTGTATTGTTTAATAATTTAGTTTATTGGTTCAATTGGGGTGAGTCAGGAGCTTGTAAACTTTGCGAGCGCATAGTCATGGAATGTGGGAGATGCTCTTGTTCACTAATGTTAATGTTTGTAGAATTACCTAAAGTTGATGTTGTGGCTAGCGGGACACTAGTACTATCTTGTGTGGTCATTGTAGCTGCAGTGTTGGCCCCGTCGGTGAGCTGAGGAGAGGTTGCCGCTTTGTAGGGCTTGATGTCATGCGTGTGGTGCCAGATGGTTTTATCCTGGAGCTTTATCGCTCTCTCTGCGACCACCTCGACTGTATGTCGTCCTGTGAATCTAGGAGAATTCCATTTCCAGCAATAATTCCGCGGTAAAACGTGGTCCCCTTCTTTGATTGGTGGTGTTTTTGCTGTGTCTTGAGGGTCACTTGTCTGTTGTAGATTGTTCTCCGACCTCTCCTGTGTCCGTCAGATCTGTTGAGAGATAAAGGAGGCACTAGTAACCAAGGAAGTAACATAGTCATGCATCTCATTTCCAAACATTGTAGCGGTTCCTTCACAGGCAGAAATGGCCCTAGTAGAGAGGGTTAATGGGAGGTTCATTTGTCGACCGGTCACCACCTCACGGGGCGTAAGGTGGTGGTCTGACCCTGGTTTATTCCACAGCTCAAATAGCACCAGCGGCAGGCAGCAGAGCCAGTTCTTTTTAGTTGCCTGTTGCGTTTTCACTATTGTCTCCTTCAGGAGGCCATTGAGGAATTCACAAATGCCTTTGGCCTGCGGGTGATATGCACAAGCAAATTTATGTTTATACCTAGCAATGTGGTTATATTCTGGAACAATTCATTGGCAAAGCAGGGTCCATTGTCCATTCATAGGACTTCACAGACACCCCACTGTGGAAACACCTCTCTAACCAGGAACTTGGCGGCCCGTAATTCATCGGCATGGGAGCACAGGCCTGCTTCTATCCATAGTAGGGACATACTACCACGATCATGTAGCGGTAGCCTTGGCATATATTTATCATATCGACATAGTCGATGTGAAGGTGCAGGAAAGGGCCTCTGGGTTTGGGTATCACTCCTTTGATGACATTAAGTGTTTAGCCAGCGATAAACTGCTGGCATGTGAGACAATTGCTAATAACATTTGAAACATGGGCATTTAATTCAGGACAGAACCATGATTCCTTAATTACCTCCTTCTCTCTGTGTGCAGGATAATGTAGTTGTGTTAATGCCATTTCTAATAAAGCAAGAGGCATATCTACCTTACCCATATTATTTTGTCTCCATCTGTGGGGGACATTGAACACCCTCTGCTCACCCAGAGCTCCAGTTCGGCCATTTGGGCTGCTGCCTGTAACCCCATTATCTGTGTCTGTGGCAAGTGACTATACCCCTCTTTCGTTAGCATCTGTCTCGCCCCTCCCATCTCTTTTTGTTTTTCCTATAACTCCCCAAAGTGTGAGGCATGTTTTGCATAGAAGTCTGCTGCTTCATTTCCTTTTGATATTGGGTCCTCTCCATTAGTGTGTGCTTGGCACTTCACCAATGCAAGTTCTACTGGGTATGTTACAAGCTCAATCAGTTCTCCTAGGAGGAGGATGTGCTGTACTGGTGTACCATATGCCCGTCTAAGCCCTCTTCTTAGCCATCTTGCTAGACCTGTATGTACTGTTGACGTCACATAGGCACTGTCTGAATAGATAGTGACCCGTTTTCTTCACTCTCTCTAAGGGCTAGTATCAGGGCCACTAGTTCTGCTGCTTGGGCCGAATATTGGGGAGGCAGTTTGACACATTTTACTGCCTCACTAGTCCAGTTCTCTCTTAATCTTGCCACCGCTGCCCCTGTTCTTCTCACCCCATCACCTTGGTCAATTGTTGGAGACCTGTCAATATACAGCACATCTCCCCCCTCAAGTGCATCTTCCTCTAGTTTATGTGTTTCTGAAGAGTATTCAATAGTTTTTGTGCAATCACGGGCATATTCTCCTTCTTCTATCTCTTCTACCAAGAATTGTGCTGGGTTAACATTCCTGCATATTACTATCTTTAGTTCGGGGCGTAAGATGATTTCGTATTCTGTTTCTCGTTGTGTTATCAGTGTACTCTTTGGCTTGTGTAGGATCGCAAAGAGGGCATGCTCCAGATACAGCGTTGTGGAACATCCCATTGTTATTGATGATGCTTTTTCTATGGTGAAAGCTGCAGCAGCCAAATGTTGTTCGCACGGTAAATGCCCTGTCATTACTGGGTCTAATTGTCCACTGTAGTATGCAATTGGTTTGTGGCCCAAACTGTTTTTTTGCATCAGTACTGCTTTCATTACCACCCCATCACAGTGTGAGAATATAAGTAACTCTTTCTTATGATCTGGGGTCCCTACGACTGGTGCTGTTGATATTACTTCTTTCAATTCATTAAATGCATCTGTCATTTCATGCGTCCACCTCAACGTCTTTCTCCCCTCTGTGCCTCCCTGAGAGCTGTGAGCAAGGGCGCTGTGTATGTACTATAATCAAATACCCATACCCTGCAATAGTTGCAAACTGCTGTTATTTCCTTATTGTCTGTGGCTGTGGTGTATTTAATATGGTTTGTACCCTTTGTGGCGCTATGTGTCTACCCTGGTGTGATATTAATTGGCCTATGTATAGAACCTCCTCCTGGCAGTACTGCAACTTTGCTTTTTCTACCTTGTATCCTTTCTCTGCCAATACAGTGAGCATTTTAATTGAGTCCTTCCTACACTCTGCTTCCGTTGTGCTACAAATGAGGATAGCATCTACATATTGTAGCATCGTACTCTCTGTTTCGATGTTGCTTAGGCCCATCTGTATTACTCTGTTGAAGATAGACAGTGACTCGCAGTACGCTTGGGGCAATCTTGTGTGTTTCCAATTTGTGTTACAGTACAGAAAACTTGTCAAATCTTGTGAATCGGGATGTAGCGGTATGGAGAAGAAGGCCTTTTTGAGGTTGCTCACAGTGAACCGCATAGTATCGTAGCTTGTTTAGCCGTGACTGGGTATTCTGCCTCTACCATGTTATTAAGGGATCACAAGTCTTGTATAAAATGCCACGATCCCCCATTTGCCTTGCAGACGGGGTACACCACAGTGTTGCAAGGGGATTCTGATGGTACTAGGATGCCTCGTCCGATGAGGCCGCTTATCATTTCGTAAATGCCCTCATCGGCCTCTTTCGATAGTGGGTACTGTTTAACTCTGGGTAGTATTGCTCCTTTTTTAAGCTTTATTTTCACCCCTCCTATGCTTTTGATGCACCCTACGTCATAGGGACTTGTTGTCCATAGTGACGTCAGTACCTTTGCTAAATCCTCCCCACAGAATGGGGGTGGTGCTGGCAGGGGTGCTTCTAATGCCATCACCATTTTTTTGGGCCACCTCTCCGTATGGTAATCGTAGCCAGAAGTACACACTCATCCCCAACATCATCTCGCTTGTACCCGGCTCTTGTGAGAAGAGTTCCTCATCAGACACTGGTGTCAATCTGCATCCTTCTGCAACAGCTATTACTGCCATCCATGCCTTCCCTTCATCATCTAGGGCATGTACCATGATCCAATCCTCTCGTGCTTGTATTCCTTCTATGTCTACAGACACAAAGGTCCCCTCCTTCTCATCTGTTGGCATCTCAGGTCTAAAAAGGAACTCACCTGGTCTTCTCACACCTTTCCTGCAATCCCTGGTAGCCACGCTAGAGCCATGTCTGTTCCGTATTGAAATACCTCACGGTCTACAGGTTCCCCTCTCTGTACACTCTTGCCGGAGTATGCCTTGCCGTAAGCATGTGTATGCCTGGTGTTGAACATATTATACCCTTATCTGTGAACAAGATGGTCATATTCAGCCTACTCATTATGTCGCGCCCCAAGATATTTATAGGTGCATGTTTGGAGTACAGTAGGGGTAGTGAGAGGTCATGATACCAGATAGATAGATAGATAGATAGATAGATAGATAGATAGATAGATAGATAGATAGATAGATAGATAGATAGATAGATAAAGAGATGTTATCAGTGAATGGAACCACTTCTCGGGCCCAGAAAAACTTTGAGTGTTCATGGCATCGCCTGACAGATTGTATTTCCCCTCCCTTATACATGACCTAGTAGCCCCCTTATCAACCAGGAAGGAAAAAGTCTTGTCACCTATCGCCACCTTTATGAGAGGTTCCTCCGCAGCATTAGGTGTTACCGATAGGATGGGACACAACAAGGTAGTCTGTGGGCTGTCCTATTGCGGGCACAGGGATTGTCCAATGCCAGTGTATGGGTTGTGTCCCATTATTGTCATTCCTCCCATCCTTGTCATTGGCAACGTCGCTGTTGTTTCCATTGGTGATTGTGTGCTGTCCTGCAGTTGTGTCAACTGTTGCTCTGGCTGTGCATGTTTTTGCTCCGGTTGCTATTGTGGTTGTAACATTCCTTGCTGTGTTTGTGGCTGCTGTATGCCTTGCTGTCATCCTATAGACGGTTGTCCTGTCTGTTGATAGTACCTGTTTTGGCCCCCCTGGTAGTTTTGTTGCCCTTGCTCACACCACCCTTGCTGTGCAGCTCTGTATCTGCATGTGCGTGATATGTGGCCTACCAATCCGCACGCCAGTGGCGGCTGGTGACTTTGAAAGGTGGTGGGGCGTAATGTATCAGGGCGAATTTGGAAGCAAGTGAGCGCAGCAAGCAAGTCCAACCCACATCAAGAGGGGTGCAGGATTTTACCCCGTCAACATTTTGGAAAAATGGCTTCCAAAATGTGCAATTTACTGTCCAAATCCATACAAATATGCTCTAAAAAGCACTAGATTTTAGGTACTAATGCTGGTACATTATTCTTACATGTGCAAGTGTGATGGTGTATAAAACACAAACAAACTAGTGGTACAGCGTCATGATTTATATTACACTTCCATCTCTGAAACCCAAATAACCGAATACCATGCATAGGAAAAAATAAGAATAGGTAGTGTGTGGGCGTGCGTAACCCTGTACGATATTAAGTTCAACACAACCTGGATTTCTGATCCATGGACCCTCCTCACCTAAACTTGTGGTTAATGCGCCTCGTATAGACCCAATATAAATGTATGGCTGCCCATAAGTTTCAGATCCAACAACCAAACGTGTGTAATGGAATTAAATGGATGAGGAGGAATTAATGACATTGCCAGGAAATTTGGAATAGGATTCATTAGACCTATAAACATTAACAACTACCTCATGCCACAGGGTCTGACATTTCGAAGTTAAACAAGCGGCTTTACTTTTTATGAAGGTCTTTGTCAAAAGTCTACTCCAAGTCTGGTCTTCGAGAACCCCAACCACACCAGGTTTGCAAGATTACCACTGAATATACAAATATTTTACATGTGGATATACTGTATTGCAATGTATTTTATCCCTGAGAATATGCAATTGATTACTATCTTGGGGAGCGGACTTCGATAAACACTCATCTATGCTGTATATTTGTATCACATAAAAGTTTCCATGTCGTCTACAGTAAGCAACTAACATACCAATTTGGGATTAGTTATCTGATGAAAAGTATTTTCAGTGCTTCAATGCAAATTACCCTAATCTCTCTTCTGCTTAGCTCTGTTGCAGAACTGTCTTCATACTATAGGCTCAACAACCAATCACCCAAACCCACCATATGCACACATGCGAGTATACCATTAATGTATATATATATATATATATATATATATATGAGTGGGGTCATTTAATACGTGCACACTATGGACTCAGTCTCTAGGTGCTGTCCCGAACTATAAAAAGTGGCAAAATGTGAGGAGAAACCTTTATTTTGCATCAGAACAATATCACAATAACCATTCACTACACCGCCCTTCACAGTAAGGCAAAAACTATTATCCTTCAGTAAATATGCATGGAGTGAAGGCATTCTTTCACAAGGCCAATTAACCTGCAAAGACGATGCACAACTGCACCACACTGGTGTATGTTTGCTACAACACAGGTTAGTTGTACTCCTTGTGAATTAGTAAATGAAGCAAACAGGTGCTGGTCCACTCCACTATGCGCAAGGAATTTTGCACTGGGGCTGAAATGGAGCAAAAAGCTGTTGGCACTTTGTTTACTCGTCAAGTCATGTGAAATAATGATGATTTTGCATCCACCCTATTAAGTGAACCAGTATTCATTTGCTCTATTCCTCATAAAGTAAATAACAACATGAGATAAAGATCAGATTTCTGCATTGACATTCCTTGGTTGAAAATTTGAGTTAATGTGGCCCTAGCTAAGTCTGGACTCTGGAGCCACCGTGCTTGTTCCATTCTCAATTGCGCAAAAGCCAAACATGGGCAAAACTTGTTTTTGCTGTAGTGCCAAAATACTTATGTAATGTGGGCGGAAAAGTGACTGTGCCATATCCCTACAAAAAAAGAAGCAAACTGGACCAATGCTGATATCCTGCTATACATGTTTTATTTTGCACTGGTGCAAACGTGAGGTAATATGCCCCAAAATGTCTGAAGATGCGCCTGCTATTGCAAGTAAAATAAAACGTGGTCTTCCACTGTAGGTCGTGCATGGTTCGCCCCATATGCAAAGTAGCAGTAAAGGGGGCCTGCCCTCATGCATTTCAACTACTAAGGGCTTGATTCACATAGCGTTTTCCAATGGGGTTTTGCCTTATAAAACACTTCTGAGAATTAGGCCCTAAATGTGCTAGGGCTCTGTAGCTGGCCCATCTGCCGCTTCAAATTGTAACAAGAATGACCTTTGTGAGTGCTCCATACACAAGGTTGGCCCTAGACACATGCGCTGCCCTAGAACATCCAACAAAACGGCCCATTTCTATCCTGAATGACAGACGAAATAGCGGGGTGCCTGCCGTTCACTAGAGTTCATTGCGCTGTGTTTTGGGGGAAGAAGGGAGGATTTTTATAACATTTCACTCTAGCTTTCTTTAGTGAGAGAAGAGCCGAACCCTTTGATTAAAGAATATTATAACACTGACTCTTGCTTACCCATTTTTACACATGACTAAATTTTAAATGAAAAAACACAGAAATACTACACAAGGCAGCGTTTAGCTCCCAAAGGCTTTCTAGTCATAAAATTTGAATAAACATGTTACATGTCATGGGCAGTTAATGATCGATGCGAGTCATGCAACAAACTTACTTGGACCGTTATCCTTTCAGCATCATCACGCAAAAACACGCAGCACACCAAAATAAAACATACATTATTTGTGTGCGTCTTCCACAAGCTATACACCACGATTTGAATTGCGAGCAGACACAGCGATGTGTCATTCGAGCAGGGGAACGCCTGGCTAATTTAAAATACAGTCACAATCTAGTATCTCTCCAAAGGTTGCTGGCTGCCCCGGACCAGGCGATTACAGCACTGCGTGGACCGTGGTGGCCTACATACGCAGAGATGCTAAGGGGAAAAGTGTTCATATTAGTTCACTTCACGGTGAACAAATTAATGGAAACAAACTTATGGAGTTGCTCCAACCCCGCACTCCTTCCCTCCCCCCACCGTGTCAGTACCTGGACTTTGTCTAAGGGGAGACGGACGGTCAGGACCAAAGAGCGTCCAAATACAAAACTGGGCCAGCAGGCAGCTGGGTAGTGAGTGGCAGGGCTCCTGACTCGGGCTTCCTCCAGGAAGGGAATGGGAGGAGGCCATACTGTGGCCTGCCTTTCTGGTGGTCCAGATCCAGATGGACTAGTCCAGAACCACCAGTAGTCCAGTCTTGCGCTCGTGGTGCAGGCTGGTGGAGCTACTTACCTTTCAGACTTCAGTGGACAGCAGCGGACTCCTCTCCTCGGTCCACACAACTGTTAAAGCACGGCCACACATGCCTGCTCTGCTTTTCTGCGTGGAAGTAAACTAGGCCGACCACGCCCTGGCTCAGAGCTCTGCAAGTGCAACTGAACTCATTAACAAGTGAGAAGAAAGTGGAGGTGCGCGTGCGCCCATATCCACCCCACCCACACTCATAATAACAGATTGTCATTGGCTGTCAAACAGCCAATAACAATTCCAAATAACTGTGACTATGTGCAGAGACGATCCTCTCTCTACGCTGTTTGTGCACAAATTATCCTGGCGGGGCCACAGCTCTAGCGCCCCGCCAGCCTCCTACAGTGATGCCCATGTCATGAATTACATAAACTGCGCAGAGCCTACGAGCTCCGTGCAGTAATAATGTGGAAAACTGCGTAAAATGGGACGCGCCCCTCTGTAAGTTTGTGTGTGATCAGATCAGGCCTTGCTTATTTATTTATTTAGCTAACATATTGCCGACACGCTGCACAAAATAAATTATAAAGTGAACAGACTGTATTCTGAATTTTACTACTCCCTTGGTGGGGGAGGGGCGGCGCCCCCACGCCCTGAATAAGCAGCCGCCACTGCCGCACGCCCAGCACTGGGGTGGTTCCTGTGCCTGCCATGGAAATCCTCCTCCTCCTTCCCATTGGCCTTGCAATCCCTGTTGTGGGTAGCCCCTGAATCCTCCTCTGGCATGGTGTGCCTGTGGCCCGAAGCCCCCCCCCCCTTAATTTGCACCAATTTCTTCAATTGCCTCTGCACCAGTTCCAGCAGCCCTTGTATTAGGAAATGGTAGAGGATAGCTATTTTTTTGTCCCACGGCTCTAGAGTTTCGAGGCACCAGAGCTCTTGGATCTCTTGAATGTAATTAACAGGGTCCTCATCGTCACGCATTTTGCTTGACGTGATTGTCCCTATGTCTGAAGTGTCGGGGAACTGTATTCGTAGTGCTTGCCTCACCGCATACCTGCAGTTCTCGAATGGGGACCCATCATGTGCTGTGTTTCATGTCGTCACTCCTGGGAACCCTGCCCTCTTCCAAATGTCATCTGCAGCGTCACCCAATATCGATACCAATAGCCCCTTCATGACCCCCACTGCCAACCTATGTCCCGCTGTTTGCTTCTCCATATATCCACTTCCTCTCTTCCCCACTGAGTGATGGCAACCTATTCATAACATTTTCTCTATCCACGTGCCTCCAGGGTATGTATTGTGGCCTGGTTCCCCCTCTTTCTAGTAGTGGCATCTGTGAGTACTCAGCCTGCTCCTCCGGTGACCTTTTATGTGGCCGAGCCTGTATAGGCTCCATCTCATCCTCTATGCCTACTCCAATGCCTGTGAGGTCTATATTATGTGACTTGCGTGTCTCGTGTTCCTGTGTGCCCGCCCCGCTGACATGTGTGTCCCCTGTTGTGCGTTACCGCTGCTCCATCTCTTCTGCACCCAGGGAGGTCTTGGAGCCTATTTGTATAGGGTGTGAGTGGTGCCTCTGCTGTTCCTGTGGACTCAGCCGGTTTGCTTGCCTGCTGCCCTCCACTTCTTCCATCCTGTGTCCCACACTCCGTTGATGTCCCCGTGCCTGTACGTGTAATGTACAGTTTGCTTAGCCCTCCCTTCCCCACATCATTGCTATCCTCATCTTCCTCACTACAGATCCCATCAGAGAATCTCAGTTTGTGTGGTACTGGATAGCACACTGTTACGCTTTCAAGATCGTTGTTTGTAAACTTTGCAGCGTTCATATCTCCTCGCTCTATTGCATTCTGTTGCGCGGACCCTGTCTGCTGTGTACCAGCCGTTCCCATGCTGTTCCCTGTGTGTCCCGTCGGTACCTGACGGAGTTGCTGCTCTTCACATTCTGCCTCCTGCGCCCTTGTTCTATCCATCACTGCCATTATCTTATCACTTACCCTCTGCAGCACTTCTTCGTCTTCGCCTCTACGATCGTGCGCTTCGCCTGTCAATGCTAATCTTAAGTCCTTTTGCCTGCTTTCCTCATACTTACGTGTGCTTTCCAACAATATCCTTTGTCTCCAATATGCCATCTCCCTCTCAGCTTCAACGCACTCTTTTCCTTGTGATTTCCTTGTGACCTATGGCCTTTTGTTTCTGTACTCACCATGCTCCTTCCTCCCGCTGTTGCCCTCTCTATTACCTCTCTCCGCTCCCTCTCCACTGCTTACTCACATTCCCTTTCCTCTTGATTTGCCTTCTCCTGCCTTTCTAGCTCTAGCTGTGCGTCCCGTTGTTTCACTAGGGCATTCCTTCTCTCCTACAACTCTGCTATCCTCGTCTGTAACTTTACCTCTTCCTCTTCACTTAGCTGTCCTTCTTTCGTGTCGTTCAGTGGCTTGTCTCTGCATCCTTTTCCCAACTCTAACTCCTCTATAGCTTTTGTTGCCCCTTCTGCCTCCCCCATGGTAGACCCTTGTAATTTCAACAATACTTTCACAGCTATCCATTCATCTAAACCTATTCCTGATATTTCGTTGTTTGCCTCCTTTAGCCCTCTCTCATCAGCGTCTGGGCTACTTACCTCTACCCGTGGAGCATGCCCTGTTGGGGCATACAGGGGTGGTTTGTATGTAGGGTTAGAGTAACCCTCTGCTGCAGTTAATTCTATGGGCTCCACAGCTTCCTTTAGCTCCCTAAGCGGGTACAATACCTGTTCCACATTTTTTGTTGCAAGTGCTGGATGGAAGAAACTGGCCTGAATGCACTCTGAGTCTGATTGATTTCCTGCCTGCCTGAATGCCCTTCTGAATGGTTGGCTGCCTGAGCCTGGCTCAGCAGTGTAAGTGAGAGACAGAACAGTATATCTGGGGAACTCTCACTTACCAGAATTGTTCAGAAGCTGAAGTCAAAACTTGATGCTTAACCTTGAAGCCCAGATGAAAGAAGAAGGTTTTGCTGCTGCTTGCCGTCATCAAAATCTAAAAGCTGTCATGTCTCCAATAACTTATCCAGGAGAGGACCTGGCTAGGAGACCTCTTCCCGAGCTACAGGGGAACATCGTGCAGAAAGCTAATCTTCACACCGGTACCCTCGAGGTCAGCCCTTTAAAGACTGCCGAAAGGAAACTAGGACCGCCAAGGAATCTGAAGTGAAGCACCAGAACATCGAAGCCGTCGATGACCTTCACCGTCCACCGAGGTTTGGAGGACTGCTGTAACCTCATTGACCGGAGCCGCAATGCTCCATTGCCTAAGACACTTTGAAATGAAGGACTCCCTTGCCATCACCATCAACCGCTTTGTCCCGCCGGAGAAAGTCGAGGCGTCTACGAGCCGAGGAGAATCCGCTGGTGCCTTTCCCACCACCCGAAGTCCACAAAGACCAACAAAGATCCGAAAGCTTGCTGTGGTCGAGTCCAGATTGTCAATGTCAACGCGGATATCCGATGCTTGCTGCCGGTCCTACGTTCTTCATTGAATCTGCTTTGCAGCAACAAACTCTTGTCATCGAGGTGTACCGCATGCCTCATCTTCGCATGACATCCATGATTGATCATCAACGTGCACCGCAAAGGCTGAAGCTGCTGCCTCAATGACATGGTTCACCTTTTCTTCGAGGAATCTCGATGACCCGTGGCTCCTGCCTTAAAGAGAGTGGACTCAAGTCAGATCCGTCGACAAACTGTCTAAGAACTCAGGTAAATTGGGGTAGTAGAACATTTTAGAAGGAAATAAGACTATTTTAAACATCTATGGGCTGGGCTTGTTGATACACTTTATTTACAGGTTGCCCAGGTGGGGGGATCCTCACACAGAACTGCGTCTGGTGGTAGGGACCCAGTATTCTGCCATTGTTTAACCCAACTTTTCTTCCTCCCTATGTCTATTGTTGATTCACTTTACTATTTGATTTGTATGCCATTGAAACGTCAGCAGTTGGTGCATTTTAAAGGTGTCAAGAGTTAACTGTGGTACCAAATAGACATTGTACATATTTATCATATTATTATTGCCAAAGCACAAAGTGTGTTATTGATTGTGTATATATATTGAACCTTATTTATATAAATAACTGTTTTGTAACATAACCTAGTGTGTGGACAGTCCTTTGTTGGGGGCTTGGGGACTACACTGTACTTAAGAACCAGCCTGCATCACTGCCTGAGAGCTAAGCATTCATTGCTACCAACAATAGAGAATCTTGGCTGGGGTACTCTGTGCTTCTACTCTGCCACATATGGGGCAGGAGGACAGATAACCCCCCCCTTCAGTCTTTAAAACAGGCATATCCATATACAAGTGGACCCCAATTGAATGCTTGCTGGGGATTTATAGCAGGCCTGACTGTAAAGACCGGAGGGGGTTGTCTGTACTTCTGCTCTCTATATGGTAGAGGAGAGGCACAGAGGACCACAGCCAAGATTCTCTATTGTAGTAGCAATGGACGAGCCATCAAGGCCTAGCTTCTCAGGAGGTGATGCAGGCTGGTTCTTAAGTACAATGTAGTCCCCAAGCACCCACAAGGGAATGTCCGCAACTGTATTAGTTAAAACATATTCTTTATATAATTAATATTCAAGGTTATGTACAAAATCACGATAACTCACTTTGTACTTGGTTATCTATAAAGGCAAATATACAGATCTACGTGGTACCACAATTACTATTAGATCTCTTTAAAGTGCATCAACTGGACAGTTAAATGTCACACAAATCAGTTCATAAAGGAAACCAACAATAGATATAAGAGGAAAGCAGTTGGTTAGAACAATTGGCAGAATACTGGCCCTGATACCTAGACACACTTCTGTGTGGAGATCCCCCCACCTGTGCAACCTGTAGAGTAAAGACATATCACAAGCCCAGTCCATATATTGTTCACAAGAGACTTTCCAATAGTTCTGCAACCCCAAAGTACCTGGCGTTGCAGCGTTCCTCGTCGGGGAATCGACGGTCCTTCTTGAGTGCCCTCCCTTTAAGGCAGGAGTCACGGGTCGTCGAACGTCCGACGGAGAACAGGGTGAACTAAGACGGTGAAGTGGCAGCTTCGTTCCTAGCAGTGCTCTTCGACGGGGAAGCGTAAACGTCCTGCAAGGAAGAGGCGTGCAGGGCACCTCTAGGACCACAAAGAGTTTGAAGAACTGTGGCCCAGCAAAGGGCGTCGAGTCGTCGATGTCTCTGTGGTCTTTGGGTGGCGGGAAACCCACCAGCGGATGCTCCTCAGCGTGTCAACAGTCTGGCCTTCTTCGGCGGAATAAGGGGGGCGGCGGTACGGACGAGCGTGTCCGGTAATCGAAAGTTCTTAGGCAATGGGAGCATGGCGGCTCCAGTCAGTGACGGCGGTCGACAGTGGCGACGGCAGTCGAGAGTGGCGGACATCAGTCCGGGCACGTCTCTTTGGGATTCCGCGGCAGTCCCTGTCTCCGGTCAGCAGCCTGTCGCAGGTCTGTCTACCAGGGAGATTTGGCAAAGATCAGCTGGTGCACAATGGTCCCTCATAGCTCGGGAAGAGGGCGCCTTACCAGGTCCTCTCTCGGTCAGTCCTTGGAGACACAGCAGCTTTCAGATTGATGAAGAAGTGCAACAGCAATTATTCTCTTCTAACAGGGCTTCAAGGTTAATCTTCAGTTTCACTCCAGTTACTCTTCATAGTTTGGACTTCAGCTTCTGAACACGGTTCCTAGCAGTGAGAGGCCCCCAGATATACTATTGATCTCCCATTCATTACGCTGGGTCATACTCAAGCATCCAATCATTGCGAAGGGCATTCATGCAGGCAGGCAGGCAGCCAATCAGGTGCATAGTGCATTCAGGCCATTCACTTCTCTCCAGACACTCACAACACGTTGTGTATTGGGACAAGAACCGAGCCATTCAACACTCCACACTGCATTCATACCAGTTTTGGTCAGGGCTGTCTCAGTCATTGGGCCTCATTACACGGACGGCGGTGGACCAAGGTGCTATTAGCACCTTGGTCCATGCCGGTAAAATACCGGCATCACCTTGGAGGAAAGGGGAATTACCGCCCTATTCCAAGGTTGGTGGGGCGGTAATTCCCCCTTCCCCCATTGCCCTTCCCCATTCCCATTTTTGCCCCATAGGGCATAATGGGAATGGGGAAGGTGCTAATTACGGCACCGCAAATTGCAGTACCGTAATTAGCTCCCTGGTCCCTTTGCGGGTTGGTTTTTAACACCTGCAAAAAGCAGGCGTTAAAGTCTCCAACCCGCAAAGGGACCTTGTAGTAAGGCGGCAAGGGTTAAGGGTCACCGGTACCATTAACGGTGACCGTTAACCCTTACCGCCGTCCGTGTAATGAGGCCATTGTGTCAAACACCAGAAACTAGACATCCACAACAAGAAGTGCATATTCCCCACATAACTCCATTCACCCAGGTCCCACCCACAGGTGTACCCACAACATACAGTCGTTGGGAAGGCTCCAGCCAGTCTCGTCAGCACATTCCCATACTACCATATATGGAACTTCCACCCAACAGCCAGTCAGGGGGAAGGGACAGAGTCAGGGCTTCCCGGACTTCGGGAAGATATCAAGGTAACAGGCGATGGAAGGCAAGAGGCCACAGGGACCATCTTGTCTCCACCAGGTATCTACCGATTTCAATGCCAGGGCCTGGATCTCCCAAAATGGAGGACGCTCAGGGCACCAGTCAATTCAGCACAGAGCTGCCACCAGCCCATACCCTGCTCTGCTCTGTGGGCCACACACAGGTGCCCAAAAACATATACACTACGGGTACAGGGTGGTATCCCCACCCATGGGTGCCATAAGGGTATCCCATGGGTCTGTTCACCAAAACCAAAAGAGAGAGCTGCACTGCCAGGAGTCCCACATGAACTCCTGCACGGAAAACACAACAGAACACACGATAAAAACAGTAAATGACAAGGATACGGAGGCCCTGTCCCTCCAATGCATTTCTAGCATCACACTGACAAAATCAGGCATGTAGTTAAATCAGTGGATCCTCCGGTGTGTGTCCTTGCAAAGAGGAGAATTGCGATGGCATGGAAACAGGCGGGGAGGCCTGAACCACTTAGTATGGCTGAAAGACATGCCGCTGTGGAGCATGGCTGGAACTGTAGTGTGGTACAGATCCATGCCGAAAGGCCTTAGGGAGCATACTACCAATATAGAGCTTTGGAATGCGCTCCTTTTAGCAATGTTCTGTCCATCTGATGACAAACCTCCATGAATACTGATTCTCTCCACACATTGCTTTGATGATAGGTGGGAATGTTGGAGTTGCTCCCCCCGATGTCCTTAGTTTGTGGTGATAGTAGGACTCTGGAAATTGCTGGCCCCGTCTTCCCTTTGTTAATCATATGAGGGTAACTCCATTGAAGCTCCACGACCTGCTCCTAGGATACCAATGTGACAAAGTAATTGTGTGAATATTGCCTATTTTTGTTTGCCTGTTTGTTCTATGTATAAATTCAATCCGTGCTTTGGTATTACAATATGCTTTTTCTTTCTGTAATGTGTTAATACATAAATGCCAAAAAACAGATTTTCAAATAAATAGGCAATGTAGTGTGTATTTTTAAAGGAGAAATGTATACTGTGGAGATACACTCAAATTTAGACTGAATGCTTTTAATTAATTTAACTGTGTTGACTTTAGCTGTTTCGCATGGTAAATGTAATTGATGAGGTGTGGTACAGGTAGCCTCAGTGGTAACATTGGGAGTGTTGTAAAGGATATGACTATTTTCAATTGTTTTAAATGTTTTAAAGTACTGTTTCTGTAGTAACACATTCTTTTAGAATATATGTTTGACTACTTCTTCTGTGACATTACCAATAGTTGGTACATTTGTAATGTTGTGAGTGGGAATATTTATTGTAACCTCTGTTTGCTAGTGATATGTTGGCTTTTATGTTACCTTTTTTGTATTTCATTTTGGAGGAATTATTGTAATTTTTTTTTCTTTTACCACTTTCTTTTCATGCTTGTTTTCCAACTGAAATTAAATGACCATTTTTTTTATCAAAGGACCAGGTGTTTTGTTTTTTAATGTATTTTTATGTTTAACTTTGCTATATTTGCACATGTCTGTATTATTAAATTTGCTGTAATAAAACAATTGTATTTTAAATGTACTGGACAGAAGACAATTTGGTTTTACTTTTGTTAACTTTGAACGTTTTTCTTGTAAATGTTTTTATAATAAATTATACTTACAAGATTTATGATGAGGTTTGTGTTCTTTATTTTTCAATTTTTGGTGGAATTGGATTGTCATCTTGTCTTAAGGTTCATGTTACACCTATAAAAATAAGACATTTTATAATAGTAAAATAGGGCTATGTTAATGACAATATAATAATAGTAACAGTACATTTATTTATTAGTGTAAAATATGTGAAATCAATAAGCGGCATATTTGATGAATCAGAGATGATTCCCCCCAGAAAACCTGGCCTGGGACCCTTCTCATGTGGCCATCAAAAGGTAGATGCTTCCTGATCCTCACCCTGGGGGTGGTGTTTGGGGGGAGGTGGGGAATCAGGCCAGGAGGAATGGGAAAACCCCTTCACTAACTTTCCCAGAGACCCTACAATGTTAACGCCCTACTATAAAATTGAAACTGTGAAAGAAAAGGGTCATTTGAACATTGGGGACTTCAAGTCCCACAATGCCCAAAGTACTGGGATGGGGAAGACAAATGCAGAGGCACTAGACTGCAAGTTGCAGCTTAGTGGTTATAATGACCCACATCTGCAAAGGAAAGTTAAGTATAAAGGGCCCCCTCAGGTGCAGGCCATGAGAAGAAGCAGGAGGTGGAGTGATTGCCGTAACTCCACGTTGTGGTGGTAGCAGAAGACGAAGGAAAGCAGAGAAGAGACTCCGGAGCTACTGCTATTTGCAGAGTGGATGCCGGTTCCGAGAGCGTCTCTTCCTTTGAAGACCTTACATGCAGAGGTTGCACAGTGAGAAGCGTTGTTTTAGAAAGCTTTCCCCCTGATGGCCGTGAATGCAGAGGTTGTGCAATGGGAAGCGTTAATTTGAATAGTTTCCCGATTGTAGGTTGGGCTCTGGTGGCAGGCGAGCACCGGACTGTCCCTGGAGCGAGTAACGCTCCTCTCCCAACCAGCGCTCGCCGCGGAAACTAAAACAAAGCATAGTGCCATGCGGAACAAAGCTGAGGAAGCAGAAGGCATCGAGGCAGCGGAGCGAGCGGATGCGTATGCAGAAACCAGTGAGTCCGCTACTATTGTGTAACCCGGAACGCTCCATAATGGCCCGCTGGCCATTAATGTGAGCTTAGAATACCGAACTGATACAAAGAAGCTAAAGTGGCAGAATAGAAGTGATTTTGAATACCGGACTGATACAAAGAAGCTAAAGTGGCAGAATAAGAAATAGACAAGATGGTTATAATTTTACAACGGTTTAAGTAATTGCCAAAGCAAAAGGAGGGCAATAGTAAAAGAAGTTAACAACCCACATTGCCAAAGCCAAGAGAGTGCAATACTAAAAGAAATTAACAAGAACCATCATTGCCAAAGCCAAGAGAGGGCAATTCAGGAGTAAGCTAAGTGTAAACCATATTGCCAAAGAGAGAAAGAGGCAATAGTTGAAAAAGACCCAAACAAGCATTGTCTAAGCCAAAGAGATGCAAGTGTGATAGAAAGCCATTATCAGCATTTGGTTGATGTAAGAGTGGGAATCCCAGGTGGACTTATACCTGCGTTCTCAAGTACCAGCCAGAGAGAGGAAAATGAGCTCCCTAGTCAGTCATTAGGACCACAGGTGGAACTGGATGTTACTGCACTGGGTCCTCAGTGACTGAAAGGGAAACCATAATGTTATTACCAGAATCACACAACTGCTTCCCCCTAACTCTCGGACAGTGAATGGAGAGTGGTCTCCCCAATAATGTTTGCCTACCAAATGATGACAGGGACTCAAGCACCAAGGTGGTATGTTAAGACGGTAAAACCAGCTTAGGATGGAAAGGGTACCACTAATGCGACGCAGAAAGAAGGTAACTCGAGCAAGGTTCAAAAGTCACAGTTCCAAAAAAATGGAGATGCAAAAAACAACCCAAGTCCAATGTCACTATATCCAGAAGAAACAGAAGAAATGTCACACAATCCAGGAAATCACAAAAATATCCAGAGGAAAATCAGTTCACCAATGCAATAGGAAAATCCCGGGGCTATCTAGGGAGCAAGCCAAGTCCATTAACCAGCATGCAATAATCCATAGGTAAAGTCTATAAACAATCTGCTGAAGAAAGAGGCAGGAGTCCAAATAGCCCGGGAAGTTGAAATCGGATAACCAGGAATGCAGAAAGTGAAGTGCTGCCAACAGAAACGTTGAGAAACACTGCTACTAAGGTGCTATTCCCTTTTTTACAGGAGGTAGTGGGTTGTTTCTGGGTATGAATGTGTCACGTGATTCTGACAAGTCACGCGACAACCCTCATGATCTTCTTGGTCCCTGGCAGACGCTGAAGCATTGCAGCGTTTTCCAAGTGCCATGGCAACCCTGAGGGACAGCGCAGCCTTCGGGGCAGTGACGGAGCACAACATAGCTGCCGTGCGTCGTTCACAGGTCGTCTCCCATGGTGTAGAACGGGTTGCTACCATGCCCATGATGGTAAGTGCCGTCTGTTAATGACGCTGTTGTGGAATCATCCCGACAAAATACGATTGTTGATACAGATACATTGTCCCCAAAGAAGTTGTGTTGAACTCTTTGCTACAAGTGGGGAGATATAGACTTGTCATTTATTTTGATCTGTTGGTCAAAGTCCAAGTGAGAGACTTTTGGAGCAAGAGGTACTTTATCATTAGAACTTTGTTGCACGACAACACTTTCCTATTTTAAACTGTTGATTAAAAACCCTGTTTTGAATCTTGGGAAGGGGATCTCACCTAGGTTATAAGGAGAAACAGTTATTAGGTTTATGTTGGACATGGCTGTTATATTTGAATTGCCATATATTCCCTTTATAAATGTGTTGTATATATAGGTGTCAAGGGACAGATTCCTTTTGTTAGAGTGTTTAGTTTATTTTATTTTATTTTGATAGGCAGAGAAGAACAAGTTACTCTCTTACCTGGCAACGTTCTTTCGATGGGTTGGTCCGACGACGTATTCCATATCTATGACAGTAATCACCACAGCTGTGCAGCTTCGGAAAATCTTTCGGCATCTGTGTCCTGCGTCGATGACGTCGATACGCTGTCCTCGAGGGCTTCCATCGAGCCAACGTCACTGGATGTTATAAGTAGGATGCACGACGCCCGTAGCCTCAGTTGTAGTTTTTTCCCAGAACATGTGGCACCAATCTTCTGCCAGTATGACCACAGAAAGCCTTGCGGAAACGTAAGCTGCAATCGCATAAGAAATTCTCTAGCGGGGAAGGCAGGGAGGGAGCGATATGGAATACTTCATTGGACCATCCCATCGAAGGAACGTTACCAGGTAAGAGAGTAACTTGTTCTTCGAGGGGATTGGCTCCTCCGACGTATTCCATATCTATGACAGACTCCCAAAGCAGTACCAACGTAAGGAGGTGGGAAAAGAATTTAGAATATACACATTTAGAATGCCCAATCAAATTGCAGAGTAAAGGATCACCTTGCCAAAGGCCAGATCCTGCCCATGGGAAGAATCTAGGGAGTACTGATGTACAAAAGTATGGACCAAAGCCCAAGTGGCTGCTTCACAGATGTTACGAATAGGAACACCCCTCTGCAGAGCAGTAGAGTCAGCCATACCGCTGGTCGAATGGGCCAGTAAGCCTACCGGAGGGTCCTTACCCGCCAAGTGGTAACATTCAGAAATTTCCAAGATAATCCACCTAGACAAAGTCTGCTTAGTCACAGCTTGTCCCAAACGCCTTCCAGCGTAACCAATAAAGAGCTGATAGTCCACTCTGACCCGGGACATGCGTGAAATATAGAAACTTAAAGCTCTCCTAGGATCCAGCCTATGGAGCCTCTCCTCTTCCTTACCAGGATGTGGAGGAGAATAAAACGCCAGAAAATAACCTTCTGGCTTAAATGAAATTCCGACACCACCTTCGGAAGAAAGGAAGGACGTACTCGAAGTACAACCCTGTCCTTATGAAACACAGTGAAGGGTGGCTTAACTGAAAGTGCCTGTAACTCACTCACTCTGCGAGTGGAAGTGACCGTAACTAAATAACAGTTTTAAGGGATAACAGTCTCAAAGAACAAGAATGTAAAGGCTCAAATGGAGCACCCATTAGAAACTTGAGAACAAGGTTCAAATCCCAACCGGGCACCTGGAAAGGTGACGGAGGGAACACATTAGCAAGCCCTTTCAGAAACTGAGAAATTAAAGGAATTTTAAAATAAGAACACTCCTCAGACGAGCGCTTAAATATGGACTGCGCCGCCAGGTAACCTTTAATGGTACCCACTTGCAAGCCCCTGTGGGCTAAAGAAAGCAAAAAAAGACAGAACCACAGGAATGTCACATGAAAAAGGATCGACATTCTTAACACTCCACCAGTCGCAGAACTTTCGTCAACGGCAACGGTACAGGGACTTAGTTGCCGGCCACCTGGCTGAAAGCAACACCTCCATCACGTCTTCAGGGAGGTCCCAATCCTTATACGTCAACCTTTCAGAAGCCAAGCGTGAAGGTTGAGGGAACTGACCTCTGGATGGAGAACCTGACCCCACTCCCATGAGTGCAGATCGTCTCGGTAGGGAAGACGACGTGGAGGGCAGATGAACAAGTCGAGAAGGTCCGTGTACCACGTCCTCCAGGCCCATGCCGGAGCAATGAGGATCATCTGGGAACCAAACCTCCGTAACCTCTGCAACACTTGCGGGATGATGGGAACTGGAGGAAACGCGTACAGCAGTGGGAAGGACCACTCCACTACGAACGCGTCTCCTAAGGCTCCTCTTGGAGGAAATTCCGGCGAGCAGAACCTTTTCGCAATTCCGGTTGACACTGGAGGCAAAGAGATCCACTTGAGGGGTCCCACAAAGGGGCAAAGATCTCCAGGAGAATGTCCTGAGCCAACTCCCACTCGTGGGAGATCGCGCTCTGCCTGCTCAGAACTTCCGCCGTCTCATTTTTGTCTCCTGCCAGATGAACTGCTGAGATCGAAATTTCCTGCTGGATGGGCCCAGAACCAGAGCTGCATCGCCTCCCTGCACAGAGAAAGTGACCCTGCCTCCCCCCCTTTTTGTTGAGGTAGTGCATGGCCACCGTGTTGTCCGTCATAATCAGGACATTCTTTCCTCGCACAGTCGGCAGAAAAGCCTTCAGGGCAAGCCTGACGTCCCTCAGCTCCAACAGATTGATATGGAGTCTGGACTCCAACGGAGACCAACGACCGCTGACGGTCAGCTCGTTGGCATGAGCTCCCCATCCCGTGAGGGACGCGTCCATCACGATCATCACCTCCGGCCAGGGTAGCCAAAACTGAGCCCCCCCCCTCATCAGATTGCCTTCAACAGCCCACCACAGAAGGTCCTGGGCGACCTAGGGCGGCACCTGAACAGGGTCCGACATCCTGCCGGGGGACTGTGACCACTGGAGCTTGAGAGCCCATTGCAGAGATCTCATCCACAACCTGGCCTCTGGCACCAGAAGAATGCAGGATGAAATGAGGCCGAGCAACCTCAAGAACTCGAATGCTGGGAGACTCTGGGCATGTTGAAACTTGTGCACCATCTGCTGAATGTGGTGAGCCCTCACCTGGGGAGGAAAACACTGCCCCAGGGACGTGTCGAGCACTGCTCCGATGTACTGTAGCTGCTGAGTTGGCGTCAAGTGGGACTTCTTTAACTTGAGGGAGAAGCCCAGCTTGTGAAGGGAGTGGCTGGTGACAGACAGATGATCCAGGACTTGCTCGGGAGGGCGCGCCCTGATCAACCAATCATCCAGGTAGGGGCAGACGTGAATCGCCCTTTCCTGAGATACACTGCCACCACCACCATGAGCTTGGTAAAGACCCTCGGGGTGGAGGTCAATCCGAACAGCAGGACCCAAAACTGAAAGTGCGAGTCGCCAACCACGAACCTCGGGTACTTCTTGTGCTTGGGATGGATCGGCAAATGAAAATAAGCGTCCTTGAGGTCGAGAGACACCAACCAGTCCTGAAGTTGAAGGGCCTGGAGAAAGAGTAACCATCTTGAACTTGTCCTTCCTGAGGAGCTTGTTCAAACCGCGCAAGTCCATGATGGGTCTCAATCCCCCGTCTTCCTTCGAAATAAAAAAATAAGGGGAATACCATCCCTTGTTCCTCTCTGCTACAGGCACCAGTTCTATGGCGCCTTTCTCCAGTAGGGATTGAATTTCCTGCGCAAGGAGCGGATCCGGACTCTTCAAAGAGAGATTCCCTGGTGGATTGTCGTGAGGCCTCTGCCTGAAAGGAAGACATTAGCCATGGGCTATGATCTCCAGAACCCACACATCTGAAGTAATGGCACGCCATTCTACCAGATGCTGCGCCAGCCTTCCCCCAACCAGAGAAGCATGGGCCTCATGACTGAGCTGAAGCGGCTGCGGCAGTGCCTGAGGGCAGAGAGGCAACTGCTTGTGCGGCCTTGGTACCTCGAGTACCTTGTTCTCCACCTCTGGTACTCCTACGGTTGCCCCTTTGACTTGCAGCTCCTCTCGGTTTACTAAAGGACGAGTAATATCGAAAGGAACCGCCCCTCCATTGCTGTCCCCTAGGACGAAAAGGCGGAGGTTGGTGAACTGCAGCGCCCAACGACTTTGCTGCATCTTTGGAGGTCTGCAACCTCTCAAGGCTTGCTGCCAAAAAGATGTTCACCATCAAAGGGCATGTTGAGGAGGCGGGCTTGCACATCAGGAGCAAAACCCGACTTCCGCAACCACGCAAACCTGCGTATTACGGTGCTCGCCGCCATGGACTGGCTGACGCAATCAACCATGTCCAGGCCCGACTGAACGGATTCACACATGGCATCCTTGCCATTCTGCACAATAGCAAGGAAACCATCCCGTTCCTCCCCTTTGGGAATATGATCAGCCGGAAATACAGTTCCACAGAGTGTGCGTGAATCGAGACAAGGTACAAACGGAGTTGGCAGCCATACCCCAGAAGAAAATACCTTCTTCGCCCAGCCGTCAAAACATTTGTCGTCCCTATCAGGAGGGATGGTAGGGTACGACGCCTGCTTTGCTGGGGCCGTAGCCGCCGGCACCACCAAACTCTCTGGAGTAGGGTGTGTGGTCAAGTAGCAGGAGTCGCCACTGGCTGGACGATATTTCTTCGGCAAGGACTTGCTCACTGCCGGGAGATTCTCCAGAGAGGTCCAAGCCACCGCCACCCTTCTCTGCAAAGCCATATGGAATGGCAGCACTAGGTCAGTTGGAGGACCTTGGTCCAGGATATCAGTCAGGTCATACTGCTGAAAATCCCCAGGGGTGGCAGACCACCCCAGGTAATCCGTGACCCTCGACATGAGGTGCCGGTATGAGGAGTCTGCATGCATGCCAAGCTCCGGCCTACCAAACTCCACCTCCGGAGAGGTGTCTAGACCACTGGCGTATTGCAGCGACTGACGCAGGTCCTCAAGTTGACTATGACCAGAAACAATGCCATCAGGAACCCCTGCAGGAACTTCACCTTCCTCAGACCCCTCCTCCACCTCACAGATATAATCCAGAGGCTGGAAGGAGGGTACAGAAAAAGGCACAAAGACATGTTTAGCCGTGGCCAGCGCCTTCCTGGGGGTGCCACCGTGCCACGGGGCACCTCCGACAAAGCCACCTGGAAAGGCGTTGATGGAATCGGCGTCGATGTCGAGCGCGGCGCCGACAGCTTTGACGGCGTCGACACAGGCCTCGAGGGCGGCGCCCCGAGCGTGTCTCTCGACAGCCTGGGTGCCGATGATGTCGACGACTTCCTCGGAGGTGGGGCCTCAAGATAGTCCGTCGACGACCAAAGCGTCGCCGGTGTCGATGTCTTCCTCGAAGATTTCACAGGTTCTCGCGTTCTCGAGGGTGTCAAGGACCGGGACCTGGAACGGGCATGTCTACAGCGACCATCCTTGTCCGACCGGGACCTCGAAGGCATCCAGTGGTCGCGATGACTGCTCGAGCCCGAAGGCGGACGAGCGGTGTCTCTAGCATGGCCATGATCGGCGTCCTCAGACAGCGGTGACGGACCAGAGCCCTGCGATTGCAAAATCGCCAACATCTCCTTTCGGAAGGAATCCCATTCCTCAGGAGTGGAATGCTTGTTGAGACAAGCAACCCGCTGACAGGCGGAATCCTCGGAAGAGGACGGGGAAGGTGACCTGTGGCGGCGCTTCCTGGAGTGCCTCGAAGAGGCAGAGGAATGGCAGGACCGACTCCCAGACCGAGAACCCCCGGACTCACGACGACGATGCAGAGAGTCGCCGCTCGAATCGTCCATCGAAAGACCAGTGGAGCGCGACTTCCGGGGCCTGGCCACCTTACCGACCGACAGCTTCTTCTTACGCTCTCGGAAGGCCTTCGATGTGAGTGATTGGCAGTCGGCACAGTCGTCCGTATCATGGTCCTCCCCGAGGCACCAGAGGCAAGCGTTGTGCGTATCCGTCAGCGACATCTTGGACCCGCACACCTGACACTTCTTAAACCCGGAACGCGGGGTGAAAGAAGCCAAAGACATCATACAATAGCAATGAAGAAACAGGTTCAAAGAACTGAAAGAACAGAATCAGTAGAATAGAGGCGCGCCGAGATCTCTGAAGCAAACACGTTTGCGGAAAAAACGGAACTGAGGCTACGGGCATCGTGCGTCCTACTTATAACATCCGGTGATGTCGGCTCGACGGAGGCCCTCGAGGACAGCGTATCAACGTCATCGAAACAGGACGCAGACGCCGAAAGATTTTCTGAAGCAGCACAGCTGTGGTGATTACTAATCCCCTCGAAATACTCTTCAGTGTAGGGATATCCAACCCTTTGAGTTAATAAAATGGCATTTTATGAAAAATCTTTACCAAGTTGTCCAACTCACATTTCTGACCCCTCACATATTTGAACAGCATGTTTGAATTACTAGGCTTAGTAGGATAAATGTGCAGTTTTACAAGCAGTACATTATGTTTAATGTGAGTATGCTTTATTATTTTTACGATAATAACGTTATATTTACTGTTTAACATACACATGATTATGATCGGTTATTTATAATGCGCTTAATACCCAGAGGTTTCTGAGCGTGGACACAGGGATGGAACCTGTGTTGCTCTGTGTCGTCTTGCTTCCAAGGCGAGCGTGTTGCTCCTGAGCTATCCTCCCTCCTGTTGAAGCTGTTGATAGAAATGTTACGAATTTAAAAAGAGTTGAAAGAAAAGTAGACATTATACAAGTGTAACATAATTTATGTGTGCTGATGATGATATACATACTGTTTGGCCTATACACCTGTTGAAGGTGTAAAGTGTATCACATTTATGCAGTGCTACCAACATTACATTAAGTGTACATGGGGATTTATTTAAGGTGCACTACTTCAAGTAACATTATGTGGACATGAACATGCTTATGATGTGAAGCATGTAGTTTACAAGCTGTACTTTGTGTATTATGATTTTTCTGCTGTTTAGCTTACTGCTGCGAGTCAGAAGAAGGGCACGGACCCTGTGAGGACATGATTCACAAATGTGTATTAAAGTACAGGGTAATGCCTAACTTTCTTTATGGGTGGTCCCTGCCTATATTTCTAAGTAAGGCACTCGTCAGTCAGTCGCGCATGTCCAAAAGGCAATAGTCTGCCGTCCAAAAAACTATCCTAACTGGCCTTACCACTATAAGAACTAACCTATATCCGGAGATTGACTCCCTTTTCCTTGGGGCATTTTAATACCATTCAGTAGACTTGTTTAGTAGTCTCTTGTGACTTCTTTTGTTAGTCTCTGTAACTCTCCCATTATGTTCTGCATTTCCCCCTTCTACTTGGGATCCCCTTTTGGGCTTCTTTTCCAAGATATGTATTCTTTGTTGCTACTTCCGCCTAGCCTGGAAGGATACTATTATTCAGGTGACCTTTCTATCTGGGTGAATTAGAACTCAACTTGCTTTGTCCTACTTGCTTATTTATCTGGCTCTAAGGTATAGTTTCTGATTCACAATGTCCATTCATTTTACATCCTCTTCTGCAGGAGCGCCCCCTTGCACGTACAGACGTGCAGTTCCGCAGCCAGCATTTAAAATTAACCATGCCAGGCTGGGGAAGCAGATGTTTCCCTTTCACAGTTAAGAGCACTTCCTCAGCTGATAAAAACAGCTGAGGGAGTGCTCATATTTTACTAGGCTGCCTGCTCCATAATGGGTGAGAGGGGGCCAGGACCCGGTTGGTCCACGCCCCCTCCCCAATATGGACGAGTCGCCCCTGCATTCTAAACTGCCTTTCAAAAAACAGCATCTGACGAAAAGACATGTTTTGTGAGGCCTCTTCTGTTTAGGCCTCAATGTGACAAGAAACTAGGGAAAATTCGAAAAGAAACCTTCTGCTGAGAAGTAGCTAGAGTTCCAGACATCAGCTTCAAGTTACTGGGGGGAGCGTGCCGTTTTAGATTGGTTTGCTCCCTTGAGCGAACTAAATTTCATAAATTTAATTTTAACAATTTAATGCTATTTTAATTTTTTGTAAGCAGTTTGTAAATATTTAAAAGGGAAGCGCAAGTGTGAACAGTTTTGCGCTTTCATTTTTCTGACAAGAAAAGCGAACCAAGAAAACGGTGTGTTTCCTTCTGCTGCGTCGGCCCCTTGTTGATTCTTCTGATCTCCAGGCGCCATCTAGTTGAGGCAACAACGTTCATTGCATTTAGGAGGAAGTTTAGTTAAATATGTTTCACCGTTGGGCACACGATGACAATAATACAAGCAATACACTCAATTTTCAGTGCAAGTTGTAAAAACGGGTAAATAGCAACCTTCAAAATTGGGAACGCATTGAACCCAGAAGTGGAGCACAATTAAAGAAAGACATTTTCTGCTCAGCATAAAATGTGTTATTGCTAAGAAACAAAACAGCATTGTAAATACACACATTTTTGGGAAAATACTTTTAAAGAATTACTCAGAAGTTTAGAAACAGCCTCCTGGCATTCTGTTGAGGTTGCACAGGTAAACAGGGTGGAAAAGTCATAGAAGTACGAGAATAGGGTATAGCATGAATGAGGCATGTTAATTTGTTGTTTGATTCGTGTACATGAGTGGTTCCAGAACAATGAAGAGTTCCTGTGTCGTTTATTGTTTTCTCCAATTCCCCTTTCCATCTGGACTGGTCTGTGCCCCTCTAATACTAGCTGAGCGCAGAGCATTTGGAAGGGTACAGTGGCGTTCAGCAGCTCCTACGGAGGGCGATAATTCAGGGACCTTCACATTTGAAGCCTGTATAAGGATATGCCTCCCTTACCATGTTGGAGGCCTAGAATAGACAGGTGTACCCTATCAGTGGTGAGCTTTGGCTACTGCCTTCCACCTTCCCCAAAAATGTTCAAACCCAACGGAAGGGTTACTGAAGTTGATGAAACTAGATGGCGTAGAGCAGGTTCAGTTGGAGCATACGGTGCAGGATTTATTTGAGTGTTTCCCCAAGTAGGGCAAGGCAGGGTGGAAGACCATCCTTGATCTGTCAAAGTTTGATGATTCCAAGTCAGATCTTAACAACCTTGTTAGAGGGGGACTAGTTGTGTGCCCATACCATTTTGGGGCCAAAACTCGAGGTGGCTTCACTTTACAATACAGGGAATAGACAACCAATACAAGGTATTGTATTGCCCTTTGGCCTAAAACACAACACCACCGATTTTTACAAAGTTGATGGATGCCATCATGTCGCATCTCCGTCTACAAGGGGTACATATTTACCCATATTTAGATGACTGGCTGCTGCGGAGTCCCACACCATCACACGTGACGTAGTCCATTTTACTGGTTACACAACATGCTTTTGCGCTGGGCTGGACACTGAGTCTAGAAACATCGATTTTAACACCAACAGATAGCAGTTCATTGGAATAATATGGGACGTTAGGAAATGGCGTTTCTGCCCTCCGACAGATTGGAAAACAAGAACACTTTCTTACCAGCCATAAAGATTTCCATAATTTCTGGGTTTGTTGGGATCATGCATTTTAGTGATGCCTTAGGCCAGTTCCACATGCGACAGTTACACCTGAGGTCAGCTTGGTGTCAGGAAACAACCTCAAACACAACAAATCTTGATTCCACTGTACCTGCATTCAGATCTCTGGCAGTGGATGGAAGAGGGGAATTTCACTATGCCAGTGCCCGTCATGCCGCCTCAACCGATGAGGGAACTACCAACAGATATGATGTGATATGTTATTTATAACACGCTTAATACCCAGAGGTTTCTCAGCGTGAACCCGGGGATCGAACCCGTGGTGCTCGTCGTCTTGCTTCCAAGGCAAGCACGTTGCCCCTGAGCTATCCTCCCGAGATGCGTCCCTTGCAGGCTGAGGGGCTGCACTCATTGGCGACTGGTGAGTGGAGGGGCATAAATATTTGCTCCAAATATGCACTAGCAACCGAGTGTAGCGAGGGAGCCAAAACAATTAAGGGTTTTGGGGGGTTCTCCGCCGAGAATGTTTTTTAAATAATGGGTTAAAATGGTGAATTTTACGGCACACTTTTTTGAAGAATTGGCTAAGAAGCCAAACAGTTTGCAATACGTTTTGAAAAAATCCAATAGATGCAAGTCACCAACAGTGCACAGGAGAATGTCACCAACACATTTTCATGATTTATTTATTTATTCATTTATAGCATCGCGCAAAGCCATTGGCATCTAAGCGCTAGTTACATACAAGTGGACAGATAACACAATACAGTAGATGGGTTAGTTGAGGAGGTGAGTCTTTAGCTTATTTATGAATGACAGGTCAAATAGTTTGCCCCCCAGTGTGGGGGGGGGTTTGTTCCAGTGGCTGGGGGCGCGCACTGGCAAGCTGCATCCTCCTGCTCTTTTGCAGTCGTATCTGCGTGTGGGCAGGCAGTGTTGGTAGGCTATACACTGTGGCCTCGTAGACGCTTGTCTTTTGACCTTCTGGGAGAGGTAAGTCAGTGCATGGTTGGATAAGCAGCGATGGGTGATGAGTCTTGAACATGATTCTCTCTCTGATGGGGAGCCAGTGAACAGATCTCCTAGCTTCTGAGATATGGTCGTATTTACCCAAGTCCATTGTGGCCTAAAGGGCATTGTTCTGTGTGATTTGTAATTTGTTCAAGTTTTTTTCTGAGGTGCCACAAAGTAGAGCATTTCAGTGGTCCAACTTGGACCCGATAAGTGACCTTGCGACCGTAATGCGCTTTTCTGTGGAGAGGAATGGTTTACATGCGTAGATATGCTTGATAGCCTAGGCTGAAGTGGAGGTGATGTGGTTGATCTGCTGTGTAAAGTTGAGGCTGGCGTCCAGGTAGACCACAAGGGTTTTTACTGCTGGCACCACTGGGATATTGTGGCCGTTGACGGTGAAATATTTGAAGGTGCTATCAAGTTTGGCTAGGCGGGCTAGGGAACCAATAAGCAGTAGCTCTTTTTTTCATTGTTCAAACAGAGGTGATGCACAGCCATCCATGTTTGAATGTTCTTATAGATAGTTTACTGTGATCGTCTTGGGCGTAGTCGCCGGACAGTGCAATGAGATTTTTGTGTCATCGGCGTATCTTGTATATGATGTGCCAAGGGAGTCTAGGAGGTCAAAAAGTGGCTTTGTATAAATGTTATACAAGGTGGGTGAGATGCAGGAGCCTTGGGGCACACCGCAGGAGGGAGGTGTGGGGACAGCCATTTGCGTTACATGCAAAGACTCTGAAGGTTCTGTCGGTTAGGAAGCTATCCATTTCAGTCCGTCAGGTGAGAAGTATGCAGAGGTGGTGGCACAGTGTCTGGTGGTCGACCAAGTCAAAAGTCGCTGAGAGGTCGAGGAGGAGAAGGAGGGAGAGATTTCCGGCATCAATTGCATCATCCAATTGGTTTTTGAGATCCAGAAGGGTTGTCTCAGTTCCATGTGTGAGGCAGAAACCTACTTGCCTGGTGCATAGGATGTGGTAAGATTCGAGAAAGTCTCGAATTTGGAGGTATGCCACTCTACCGATACTTTCAAGAGAAAAGAGACCGTAGTTATTGGGAGGTAGTCGGTGTCAAAGGACGTTTTTTCTAGGAATGGGGGATCCAAGATTCCTTAAGGGCCGTAGGGACACAACAGGACACAAAGGAGGCATCGATGATGGCAGCGCAAAGGGAAAGCAATGGTCCAGCGCAATCTTTGATCAGTGAAGCTGGGCACATGTCCCCTTTGTATCGGGATGGTTTAAGACCCTTGATGATAGTAGCTAGATGGGAGTCCAAAAAAGGTTAGTATTCGAAAAGAGGGATATTAATGGGCAGGTTAGGATGAGGGCACGGTAGCGGGTATGCTGTGTTGGAGGAGCGTTTGGCAGCAATTCTAGCTTGGAGCTGTGCGATTTTCCCCATGAACATGTCTTGGATGATGCTGCACCAGGTATTGTCTTTTCCCAGTAAGGTGGGGGGGGGGGTGATCAGCGTTTCTAGATCACAAAGAATAGTGAATAGTTTGCGTGCCGAAGATCGAGGGTTAGCAATTCTGTTATTGTATGTAGCTGCTTTAGCAAGGTGAATGTTTTGTTTTTAATTCTTTGCAATGACTGCAAACGCCCCTTTGTTAGTGGTAGTAGTTTCTTTCTGCCAGGTGGCTTCCACTGCATTTTTGTGTGCATAGAGCATGGAGGTTGGGGGTAAACCATGTGTTGTAGTGTCTGGCCTATTTAGCTTTGCAAAGTTTTAGCAGGCCAGGGCATCCACATTACCTACAATGGTGTTGTAGTTATCTACCAAGATAGTGGCTTTCTGTGTGGTGGGCAACAGGTGGTTGAGTAAGGGGAGGAGGTGAGCACTGGTGGTTGCAGTGCTTCATGCGAGAGCGTGCATGCTAAGGGGTGTGGGGCTAGCACTGGTTGTCAGTGGTTTGTTAGGGATGAGGATGAGGAACATAAATATATGGTGATCTGACCATGGGCAGGTGACAATGGAGTCAATGGTTGTGTTGCAGTCGTGGTCCAGCAGCCAGTCGTGGTCCAGCAGCCAGTCGAGGGTATGACCTAGTGTGTGTTAGGTGGAGGATGCAATGGGCGCACCCTACGGATGCCATGAAGTTGGTCAGGGCTAAGGCTTCTGTGTCAGCCGTGTCGTTAAAGCTGAGGCTGAAGTCGCCCAAGCTCATGAGTTGGGTGATGGGCTTAAGGTCCACAGATGCAAGTTGAAGAAGGTCATCTTCAAATGTTAACCTTGGGCCGGGCGGTGGTAGATAAGGTGGAGGTTAATGGTTGCGTTGGGTGAACAGGTACGTTTAGCAGAGATACATTCACAATTGGGAAGCTGGGTAGTGTTTACTTGGTGGAGTGAGAGGCTATCCTTTTATATGAACGCTACTCCTCAACCTTTTCTACCTATTCTGTCGCAACGTATAATGATGGCGTAGCCTACAGCGATAAAGCGAGAAGGTTCAGCTGTCTGGGTTAATCATGTTTCAGCAATAGCTAGGATGTCAGTCATATTCAAAGAGATGAGGAAGATGGAGAACGTCAGGGGCATATGCCACTAAGGATTTGGCATTCAGCTGGATGCACTTGAGGGGTGGTGCTGGTATGCTGCTGTCTTTGGCAATGGTGGTTTGGTTTGGTATACGTGGCCTAGTTCCACGGGTAGGCGAATGGTGGTAGGTGGTGCGAAGCCTGAGATTGGCATTCTGTACCCTGGTTTTAGGGGGCAGAGTCAAGTTTGCACAGAATGCAGGTGTGGGTGGATGTAGTACTGGCAGACTGGGCTGGTTTGGTTGATGTAGGTACACAGCGGGCAGGCTGTAGTTCCCGTGGTTGGTTACTGTAGTGGCTGCACAAGGTGGGATGCGGAATCAGGTGTGACCCGTGTGTAATAGGGTGGCCAGGTGCAGCACTGTGTGTGGCAGCGTTGGGGGGCAGGCGTTCCAGGCAGGCTCTCAAATCTGTAGATGAGTAACTGGTGGCAAGCTGTAACTTTGGTCCACCACAAGAGTGGCGGCATAGGGTACCGACTGGGTTTTAGACGCACAGGTACTGGCAGTAACTGTTTCCTGGGGTACTTGCGGGCCTTTTGGTACATAGGCACTGGCGGTAACTGTTTCCTGGTCCAAGGGGGAGTGAGTACAAGCAGGGGATGCCCGATTGGTGGTGGCCACTAGCAAAGGTGGTTGGGTGGTGTGCGTCATGCAGAGAGGGGGAAGAAAAGGGCTAGAGCTTGGCAGCGGAATTAGTTTCACGCAAGTGAGGCGGACAGAACAGCATGATCGAGGCTGTGATATGAGAGAACAGAAAGCATGTGCATATGCTGCTTTGCTATAGGCTGTGGTGTGAGGAGCAATGGCCACCGTGTGGGTGCACTGGCGCCCTGCTGTGCGTTATTAAATGGAGATGCAGCGTTGTGTGTGGCAACACTGGGAAGCAGGCATTCCATGCAGACACTTAAGTCTGTAGATGAAGGCGGTGGGCCTCGCATATCGGGAATCACTTGTACAGAGCGGTGCAGAGAAACGGCTTGGGTATTGGGAAAGGGTGGTCATAAGGGTGTTGTTTAGGACCCTGGTGGCAGGAAAGGGCGTTAGTCTGAGGGGGGCGTGTTGGTAGTTGGATCGGGTAAAGGGGTATTTAACATAATAGCAGAAGTAGTACAATCAGAACGACAGCAAGTGACTAGCGGGATATGCAGCAATGCGGTTAGCAAATCAAACTGCACATGCTTCCCTGTAGTCTTTGCTTTTGCCCACAATATGTGCAAGTATAAAATCATGTTCACGCTGGCTGTGCCCATATATTTCCAGGCACCAATATATGCCAGTGTTCCCATACAAGAACATACTCATGTTTGCTTTGCGCATAATGCCAGTAATGATACTATAAGAAAACATGTCCACACTAGTTCTACCAACATAAGCTAGTACCCTAAACATACTCCTGCTGGCACAACCATTAAAAATGCATGACACTGTATGGAAATGTATTCAAAGTGGCTGCATCAAAATGCCAGTCTGGCTACATGTTAACAGTTATCATGCTTGTGTAGAGGAGGGGCCAAGTGCCCCTACCTCAACCGTCCCGCCCCTTTTACCTTTATGCTGGAAACCAGAGTATGACACATGCACAGAACAGTTGAACCAACAAAGAGCATAATATGGACTCTGTCCAGTACAAGTGAAAGTACCAATACCTAAGAGAATCTGGGAGGCAAGGTACCCATTGAGAAAACCATACCTACACACTAGAAAATATGATGACCATTTGAATGAAATCCCTGAAAAAGCAGAGCCAATAAACGGCAAGGACGAATGGTAACTTCACTAACCATCGCCATTACACGTCACACAGAGCTGAGATGACGTACCTAGAAGAGATGCAGAGACCAGAGAATATAGATATTCTAAAAGGCATCAAGAAAGTATCAAGGATAAGTGACATCTTGGGATCAAGGTGAAGAAGCTTATGCCACAGAAACAGATGAAGATATCAAGTCATTTTATACATGTACCGATGCAAAAGAAATGCAAGCAAACAAAGTAATCTTAAGTCAGGCTTTATAGTGAATAGATTGCGGCAAGCGCCAATATATATATAAATGCATCTGGACAAGTGAAGGATGGATGTTCCACTACGCATTATAGCAGTGCTGGACAGTAGCAAGAAGGCCTCATTTCTCGTGTGTCGCAGTTAAAAAGCAAATTGAATTACAAAGTGAATCTCAGCAGACGAGGCTGATCAAGCCAAGAAGCCAAGGTCTTATCAAACTGGAGTGAACTGACATTGGATACAAAATTGTGTGAAAGAACAAAAGTCCTGTTCAGAAGGCATGATCAGAACAAGGAAGACGTCAGAGGTTTATTAAAACATAGTATTAAATGCACAAAAAGGCTTGATTCCATGGTCTCCAGTCACATAGAAGCAGGAAGTTGGACGAATGAAATGATCACACCTACTCACAAAGGCAGATTGTGCTTCTCACTCCCTAAATTTCTCAGAACTAAGTACACTCTCAAGGTCGAGCTTCAAAGGCCTAATAGACAGTATACCACTGAGGTGATAATGGATTGATATGCTAATTGGTGCAAAGCTAATGTTAAAGCCACCGCACCAGCACCTGGATGGCCAGCCTGCATGCTCCTAGACGTAGGTGGAAAAGTACTGACAGAGTTTAGAGTGCCAACCAATTGTAGAGGACCATGTAATTAGGGGTCCTATAGTTGTGTAAACCAATGGGATGTTGTGTATTTAGTGACGTTCATAGTGGTCATATTTAGGGGAGGACTTAGTTGCTCCATCTGATGTTAAGTAACCAATCACATAGTGACACTTTTTAGACTAGCATGGATCATATACTTTGATGTTCACTCGGAGCCAATCACCCATGCACATAGGTTTTGTAGTTTGCCACGTAGGATGACGTTAGTACGCACGTAGGTTAACTTCATTGATGATGAGTATTGCTTATAAGATCTCAGGTTTTACTGAGAATGTTTGAGTAAGAGGATCGAGCAAGTTCATTGATGTTCGTTATGCTGCCTGTTTTAGATACTTGATAATAAAACAGTCTTCCTTTTGCCAACTTCCTGAGTCGTCTCTATTATTGATGTATGAATACAATCTGCATCTCCAGGGTAATTGCTACTCATCTTAAAGGGCTGGGGTATATCCAATTCACTAGCTTTATCAGAGATGCACAATACAAATCATCATACCACAATATGAAATGGCTAGACTGGCTGCATTACAATGCCAGGCTAGCTACATAATAACACTTGGAGAGCAAGTGGGAGGAAAGTGGTCTTGCATGGTCACTACTGAGTATCTTTACTATTGCTGTGCTGAAAGGAGGAGTCATTCATATAATTATCTCATTTTACAACTCTCAACACACCCCAATGTAAGGTGGAAGGTAGTGTGGCTGGTGCTGAGGGGGTGAGGCTCTCCTTTGAGCCACTCTTCTTCCTAGGGTTTATTGATTTTTCTGCCAAAACACTAAAACGACGTGCCACTGGGTGCACGGTAGCCCATGCCTCTAAGAGATTTGCTATTGCCAAACAGGGCGTTATGGAGCCATTGTCTACAGCTCCTTTCTCACCTTTGTGCGAAGACGCTGAAAGCTCAACTATCATAATCAACCCTACTTGCTTAGCCTGAGAGGGCGGGGACTCGCTAGTTGAGGTTGGGAAGCACCCTAGAATTGACTCCAACTTACGTTTACTCATCTTTCCAGAACTTGCCACCAAAAGTCTTTTCAACTTGGTGATGCTGCCATAGGGGTGTATGTCTGATCAAATAAATCACAGAAATTGTTTTCTGTGTGGAATAGTATTCCGTTAAAAGGTGCGGCCTTGGTTATCGAACTCTGCTCTTATCTGACTGAGGAGCTTACAGTCTCGCTTTCCTGCCTGTGCTCCAAAGCTATTGAGTGCGTGGTAACAGCTTTAGTAATGGGCTGTCCCGGGCAGCACCTGGAGACCCTATTGGAGTCCCCACTGGCGCCCATATTGGCGCCCAAACCGGCAACCGGCAGCACGTTTGTGTTTGGCTCGTCTTTGATTCAAACATGCTCCAGTTCAATGGTGACCGATTTTGAATCAATTGACCTGGCAAATGAAGTGACTGTGCCGAATATACTAGCCACTGATACTTCCGTGCTTCAAGAAAATTATACCACAATCATTTTTGAGCCTCTCGTGGAAACACTCTAAAATTCAGTCCACTTGTAGCTTGCCCTGTGTGCACGTCTTGTCACAGTCTTTGGATAATATAGTGCAGACATCTGCTGGAGAGTATTTTAATGAGCCTAACAACACATTACACGACTGTGATGCTAGTGGTTCCTCGGCAGCTGTATTTAATGTCCTGGAAAATCTACTTACACTGTTCATTGTTAGAAGTAAGGTTATTGCTAAAAGGCTAGAGAAACAAGGCACCACTCTCAAGCACATCGGGGGATCAGTAACCACACTTACTAAAATCACCAATGGGCATGCTGCTAGTTTGGACAAAACTCTTGGGAAAGATACAGCATTCAAGAATTGAATTCCAGAGCAATCGACCGCAGGAAAACCAATCTTGATCCCGATCCCTGTTGTGGCGGAATAAAATCCCACTGCATGGCATAACCACAGGAAGAAGAAAGCGCACAATCAATCTATTATGTACAATGATGTCCCAACTACACGGAAAAGAAAGGCGCCTTTGGACACCTTGCCAAATTTTAATAGCCGCAGAAGAGCGACCAAGCTGTGTGCTGTCATTTGTCATTGCAATGCCAAGCCTGCCACTAATTCTAAGGGTCAACATAAGCAGGGCTCTAACTCGAACAACTGTGTGTCTGACATGCCACTATTAGTGGAGGAGGATTGTGAGCTGGTGACTATTGGCGTAAACACCTTACTTTCTACCGTAGGAACTGCTACCCGGCAGACTGCTCCAATCCCAAAGGACAGCCCTCTGATGCCAGAATATACTAAGGTCAAGCAAAGCAACAAAATAAAAAATCATTAGCCGAGTGGGTGGCGGAGGAGTCTGTTTACAACCGGGAAGGGATTTCTTTCCCACTCCTACTGCAAAGGCCGAGGATGCAAGGTGTGCAGTCAACAACGTTTTGGTTTACACCGACCTCTGTAGAACAGCATCCAATAATTTCGAAACATGAGCGTCCCGGTAAAGTCAAGATCCTACAAATCCAAAGCCTTTTTTGTGATGGCAAACTCTTTATCTGAACCGTTCAAGGTTATTGGAACTACACACAATCTTACCGTTACGCTTCATTAGAAGCAATGATTTAATTGTGGACATTTGTGAAAACGTCAGACATGCTACTTCGATTGTGAATTTTCAAGCAGAAAATACTATTCACTATATTATGGATTATTGTTCTCCATTTAATAAACTTGGCTATGATTGTATGGCCTTCGAGGTTGATGAATATCTGGGAACAGCTCCCTGTGGTAAATTCCCTGACAATTTACTACACTGCGAGAGGCTGGTGTGCCAAGATTTCATGATTTACGTAGAATAGGAGTCTAAACCTACGGTCCAAGAAAAGTGGGGGGCGCCTGTGTCGGCCCACAAGCCACAGACTAACACCACAGGTATACACTCCAGTCATGGTGAGCCACTTAACCTAGGAGGGTTGTTGGTTGGGGATGGGGAGTAGGGTGAAATGCGTCATTCGGAATGGCTGGCCAATTTGGTCAAGCAACACAGGTTGCAGCACTCCTTGCTCCCCTTTCCTTCTTCTAAGTTAGAAGACTCGTGGCCACTTGCATCTCTTTGAACTTGACAGATTGCTGGTACACATTGACAATTCCAATGTTATAGCACTCCAAAAGACCTGGCATACTGAACCGTTATTTATTTATATAGCGTTCCGAACCCACAGGCATCTGGGCGCTGGTTTGTAGTAATACATGCATGCATGCATACAGTTGCTGGATTGAAGTCATTGTGGAGGAAGGGGTACATGCATGCATAAAGTTGCTAGGTTGAAATCATTGTCAATGCAGGATATATTCGTTAGGTGCATACAGAAAGGGTTTGTTATTGTTAAAGCACAGGTTAAGCGTAAGGGTTCAGTGATATCACAAAATATATGGATGGAACATACATTCTTCTTCGGCAATTCAGAGACCTAGTGGACGCCCTAAAGGCGGCCTGGCTCTGGGAGTCAAGAAACCTTTTGGTTTGGTCGAAATTCCTAGTGTATCTCGGAATGTCTTTATTGGTAGAGTGTTGTATCTAAAGTCAGAATGAGAGAAACTATAGTCATTAATACATATGATCTCTCTTATGTGGTGAGAGAAACCTGAGGGTGTCTCAACCGCTAGTCCCTGGGGATCTGTCATCCAGGTGGCCAGGACACGGCCATTGCTTTGGATCCAGTTCCTGGGGTTGGACCAGTGCGGGAGGATCACGTGGATGAGGAGTCTTCAGGGAGTGGAAGTGGGACACCGGATGGCGAGATCCGGTAACATCTTTACCCCATCCTACTAGGTAGGATACCTAGGAACTCAACCCCCCCCCCCCCTTGCCTTTCCCAACACGAACTGTTAGGGAGAATTCTCCTTTTATGGCTAATTTTCCTTACCTATAGAGTCCCCCAGCAGCTTTGCTGGATTTGAAGGGTTTGTTTCTTTTTTACCTGCTAAGAGTGAGACTCTTTTTCCCACTCTTAGGCATTTTTGCTATGTGTGTGTTCTAGGCTATTCTTGTGTTTAATGCCTATGAGACTTTCTCTCTCCCATAGGAAGCATCTTTATGCACATGTGTTACACAGCACCCTCCGTGCAGTATGACAGGAGTGCCGTAGCGACCCCAAACATAGACTCCATACCCTGGGACTGACTACTGTCTCCCAGGGCATGTGAAGTCCCCATTGACTTTACTAGTCAATTTCTACGAACTTAACCAGTACAACCCATCTTACTATGGAGGTACTGGAAGGGGTTAATAGTTTTTCCCCTAGGTTCATTTTCAAGAGTGTACCCTAACGTACCCCTCGAAAAGTTTCTGGCTGGTGGCAGTGGTTACTAACAAAAATATTCAAGCGCAAATATTTCTCTATGGGATTTTCCCATTGTTCGAGGCTACTACTTTTTCTGACAGCCTCTAACATACCGTCGGTGCATTTTAATATTAACTTTGCTCCGGTCGGTTTTATTTGCCAGAACTTTGATATAACTTCTTTCTCTGGTCTTTCTCTACAATCCTGACCCAGGTCGGGGATCCTTTGTTCATCCTTTTGGCAGGCTTCTACCAAGAAGCCCTCCTTTTGGCACCACTGAGTCTTGGGTGGGTCCATTGTGTGGGAGGGGGAGTAGGACCAAGATGACCACTCCACTGTGTGAGTGACAGCTAGGCTGTATGTATGGGTCTCTTTCTGCATAAAAGCAGGTTCCTGAGGACTGGAAAAGCAAGACGTCGCCACTGGAACTACGGAACCGAAGGGGAGAGAAGCCACAGACATCTTCAGCATCTACGCCACCGGTGAAGCCCTGCCGGATCTTCTCACCACTTTTCTTCCACACAACGAGAGGGTATCTTCTTTGAAAGAACCTCCTTCCCTTGAGCTGGTGGGAACAACCAGTTCGCCCATCGCTTCTCCGGACCTGTCTTGGTCGAATCGACAGTGCCCAGCGCTTGGAGACCGGATAGCCAGGCAGCTATCGACCCGGACCGCCATTAAAAGGAGCGTACCTTTTAAACTTTGTTTGGCAGCACCACGGTTGGCTTCCTCCCTGAGTAGTGCAGTACCTCGAACCTTCCTCCATAACGAGAGCCTCTCTTCCTCTGCTGGATCCTCTGAACTGCAGGAACTACCAGGAACAACCGCCACCGCAGGAGCCACTTCTCCACTTTTAAGGTACATTGTTCCGCCAGGCCACCCTTTCTTCACGGTAGTGCTAAAGGTGTTTTAAATCCTTTTCCTACCTGTAGGGTTGGCCGCCCTTCTCGCTTAACATTATCTTTCACTTCCTGTAACCACCTTTTCAACATCATCAACCAAAGACTTGACTGCAGCTACGAGAACATTTTGCCCCTGGGACCTTGCCCTGTACCACTAACTCCAGCACAGGCCTATTGACTCTGGTCACATTTGTTAGACCTGCTTTCTCGAGATTGATTCTCCATTCAAACTGTGTGGTGCAACCCTGTCTTATAACTACCCTTTCCTTCCCACTGCATAATCATTGTGAAATGCCATTTTGCTCAGTTTTCATTCTCGGTATTGCTTATATTGATGCACTGTCTTGCTGAACTGGTTCACAACTGATGGGAAGTGTTGTCAGGGTGTATAATAGCCTATTTCTAGATAACTTGCGTTTTCCCTCCCTTGTGAGAAATTGCTAGAGGTTCCCTTGTGTGTAGCTATCACTGTGCCGTTTTGCTCAGTTTTCACTTTGGCTCACTTGGTCTACAATTTATATAGGGAATGTGTATATTTTTCTATTGACTTAATTTAACTTGCTTGATACTTGTGATACATGTGTTTACTTAGAAGTGTATAAAATAACTATATATCTACTTTTTAACTACAAAGCTTTGGTCAGTGTTTCCTTGTGCCATAGTACAGTAGGCCTATTGTGTAAACCCTGAATACTGCTCATCACCCTCTTGACATAAGTCTGACTGCTCAGCCACAGCTACCAACTAAATCATTGTGGTACAGACTGATACCAAAGGGGATTTATTGCTCTCACCTGTAGTCCTAATCTAGTGTAGTGCTCCCTAAGGGTTACTGCACTAGATTCTGCCTAACACTAACACTTTCTCACGGACAGTTCACTGTGAGAGAAAACGTACCTACACCCTAGCTGTATACCTGATGTGTCCCAATACCCTGGTCAGGCAATTACAGATCATTACACACACCTGACTTCCAACATACTTCCCCTTCACGGATTAAATGCGGAGCATGAATGCACACTCTGAGAAAGGCAAAGCCCACGAGGAAGCAGCAGTTCCAAGATAGCAGTTTAATACAAGGTGGAAGACGGCAAGACCGGAGAGGATTGCAAGGAGGGAAGTGTCCATGACCTTTTCATTGAAAGACTGCATCTTTCATGAGCCTTCGAGAATAGGAAACCTAACACCTGGGATCAAAGCTGAGGGGTCCTGTATTGTATGTTGGAAGTACCCGGGGCTCTCCTGCCTCGATAGTCAAGGCTAGGAGAGGCGTTTGATGCTGTGGTACTGTCCTTGACTCATACAACAAAGCAGCACCAGTGAGGTCAGCACAGCCGGTGAGTTGGGGAGACTGATAACAGACCGGTCTGTGCGGAAACCAAGGTTGCAAAGGTAACATTGTATAAAGGAAATTGAAGAAAACAGTGCCAGAAGTGTATGCAGAAAGCGATGCAAATATAGCAGCCGACGAGTGACGGAACTTCGAAGCTAAGATAGAATACCGTAGACAGAGTTGTCCAGCATCACGTGGGTGCTCAATCGAAAGTCTCGGTTAGGTATCCAACTAAAAGGTGACAAACATTATAGAAAGAAATTGTGAAATCGAAGTGGTCCTGCAACAGGTCAAGCCAAACCCTGTGCACATTCAAAATTCTTCGATAAGTGAAGTAAATTGAAATTGGTCTGAGCCCGGCTGAGGGAGACCAATTGTGTTAAAAGGGATCTGAGCCCGGCTGAGGGCAATCCGGGGTGAACCATGAGTCACCCGAAAAAGAATATCCTATGAACATTGTGTTAAAGGGATCTGAGCCGGGATGAGGGGGATCCGGGGTGAATAGTGAACCACCCAAAGTGAACACTTGTGAACATCTAAAGAGGCAAATAACTTGTTGTTTATTTGGTTGCCTCAGGCCCTCTGAGTGAAGAGATTTGGGAAGCAAGGAGAATTGTGCACGGAAGGCCCTGCTGCTGATTGAACTGTATCCTCGTGCTAAAGAAGCCAGAGACTGTGCTACGCTCGAGTGAACCACCTTGTGCCATGCTGACAACGTGGGTAAGGGAGGCCAATTGCCTGAACATCCTGACATATCATTTGGAGCACTGCTTTCTCTTTGTCATAGAATTATTCCCCACACTATTTGTATTTAGAGGAAAGGATTGGCATTAGGTTTATTAGAATTTTGACAAGACACCAATAGGACTGCATTATTATTATTCGATGGTCGTAGCTTGCTCCCATCTGTAGATTTAGGGTTAGAAAGGCGTTTATCAAACACATTTTAAAGTTCAATAAACACCCTTGAACAATGGTTACTTGCGTCTGTCTTAGTATTGATACCATGCCTTCCTTACAGTGGGCTGTCATGAGGCAATAATTAAGGAAGTGGAAGAATCTATTAGTAACATGGTTGGCAATGTACCTACTATCACCTGTCGGGATTTCAATTGCAGGGTGCCACAAGACGTCAGCCTGAGGGACTAGGACATGGACTGTTCATCCTCATTGCGTTATAGGCTAGACAAAGCTTGTGAACGTGGGACTAACTGGGCAAACTTGTACTATTTGGCTGGGTTTAGCATGGCCAATGGTGCCTATCCTGATTCACCCCCATGCCCCTCAATGCACTAGAATTTGGCATAATAGCTGTATTATAGACTACATCTTTGTTGCTAATGCCCCTTCCTTGATCACAGACGTGCGTGTTTCAACAGGAAAGTGATAATTTTCTTATTTTTGCCAGTCTCAATTTGCAGAGTTATCCCCCGAATACTGTTCCAACTGCGTTGTTGCGGGTTAACCAGTCATTAAATCATATCTCTTGGAGTGATAGCAACATTGGGGCTGCTTCTCTTATGGCCCAGTCTATTCTTCGGGACTATATATTGGCTAGTATGCTCCTTGACTAATTTATCATCAGATGCTGCTCACCCTGCAATTCATAAATATGAAAGATATGTGGAGAACGTTATGATAAGCACTTCTGCTAAACTAGTGACACATTCGAGAGTAGGGAGTGGCCCTAGAAAAGTTAATCTACATCCTTTTGATAAATACATGAAGGATAAGAAAAGGGCTGCACGCAAAGAATTACGTGGACTGGCACATTTTGAATTACATCCAGCTAGGTATGCTACTAGGGCCACAGACAGAAATCAGCTATTGTAGATTGCTCAAATGGCATAGGTTTCAAGTACAGTGCGCCCAATGGCAGGCTCTGGCTTATGCATCCCTTACTAATAACAATACTATGTATTGTAAAATCATAAAGCTGAAATAAGCCATTGGTTAGACACGTAAATGGTGTTTCGGAACAGGACTGGAATACTTATGTGGAACTACCTATGTGTACGTTGACCGCTTACTCCTACCCAAAGTTAAACAAGCAAAAGCAGGTTCCTCCAGCTTCCCATACATCGGAGTCAAACAGTGGAACGCCCACCCCCTTTCACTGAGAGCAGAACAATCTTACTGGGTATTGCAAAAAACACTAAAAACACAGCTGTTTGCCTAAACTGAACCACTTTCTGTGCCTTGCTCCTTTTAACAGTGCCTCAAGGCCTCTGGGTTGTTTGTGCGCTTTATAAATGACATTTAAAAAAAAAAGAAATCTCTCTTGGTGGGGGTGACAATGAAAACATCGTGGCTGCTACCATCTCTGCTGATTGGCATTTCTTTTATTTATTATTTTTTTATTTATGAAATGTTACATATAGATAAACAAATAAATCAGTCAATCAGCACAGAACCATAAAGTATACATGAAACAGCAAAACAATATAAATATATTACCATAAAGAATCTAGTAAATGTTCGGGAAGTCATCCCAAACCCTTCCATGCATACTCAACTTCCCTTGGCTCTTAAAAACCACCTTTTCCATGGACGCAAGGGCAGACATCCCCTCAATCCAATCGTCAAGAACTGGTGCAATGCTTGATTTCCAGCCCCTCAGAACCAACTTTTTGCCCAGACTAGCACCACAGAGCAGAAACTTTTTCCGTGACACAGAGAGATCTTCCAGCAATTCTCCACCTCCCAAAATCATTGTCATAAAATCCAATTCAACATCCATATTCAGAACACGCAGACAGGCACAACAAACATCATGCCAAAATCCCCGTACACGCACACATTCCCAAAGTAGATGTTCCAAACTTCCCTGTCCATTCCCACAACACCAGCAATCATCCGAGTCCATCAACCCCCTCTTAAACATTCGTTCCGGACTCCAAAACACTCTATTGAGGATCTTTATCTGTCTTGACCGTTCCACCAAATCAATAGCACTTAGTTTAACATCCGCACACATATCCAACCACATCTCGGGTGAAATCTCACACCCCAATCTCCTTCCCCATTCATCTCTCAAATCTGAATTTTCCTTATAAGCAGACACAATACAATTGTAAATCCTGCTAGCAATCGAACAACCACCTGGCTCCCTCTCTTTAAGAAAGAGATTTACCATTGAACTTCCTTGCCTCGCCACATCACCTATGCATCTTTTCAATTTTCTGAAGTCATCAGATCTGAAATTATCAATGTGAAACTTCGCTCGCAACTCACGCTCTCCAATCCACTCAACTTCCACCAGAACATCATCAATCCAGAGAACTCCGCCTAGAAACCAATCCGGCCAGAATAAAGACTTACCCCCGACAGAAATCAGCGGATTCAACCAAATGGATGCATGAATGGTCTTTGAAGCAACCAATCCCAACAATTCATGTATCTGTCTCCACGTTTTTCTCAGAAAGACTGTCAAAGGCGATTTCTTACATAACTTGTTTGTTGCCGTGAGAATTGCTCTTGGAGGGAGAGGTCCCAACAAACTTGCCTCAGCAATTACCCATTTATTAGGCATTTCCATCAAAAAGGGAACAATAAAATGACTTGAAAAAGCTGATATGCCCTGAAGTTCGGCACCCCCAGACCCTCTTTTTCCACTGGCAACTGAAGTTTCTATAATTTTAGCCGTGGCGGCTTATTATCCCATAGAAAGGACTGCAACAAACCATCAATTTTCTTCCAAAAATGTTGGCCAATTCTCACCGGAAGCATACCTAGATTGTAATTAATCTTTGGTGCTGCATTCATTTTTAGAGCGTTCACCTTGCCCCAAAGGGACAAATGAAGCAAAGACCACCTCAAAATGCTCATTTTCAAGTCACCACATACCTCATTCATGTTCACCACAACCATCTCATCCACCAGCGGGGTCAGCCATATACCCAGATATTTCAGTTTCCTGTCACACCACTGAAACCCAAGTCCAGTAATCAAACTCTTATCACAGTCTCCTGAAATCGGCAATACCTCAGATTTAGACCAATTGACCTTAAATCCTGCCACCGCATGAAATCTATCTAAAACATCCAGCAAGGCCGGAAGGGACACTGTCAAATTCCGTAATAATAATAGCAGATCATCCGCATAAAACCACAACTTTTGATCAGCACCATGAAAACTCAGGCCCTGTGTTCCCACGTCACATCTCAAGGCAATCGCCAATGGTTCCATGGCCAAAACAAATATCAGGGGGGATAAAGGACATCCCTGCCTCGTACCGCTCTGTCTGATTGGCATTTCTTGAAAGGCCCTAATGACATTCATAGGTCGATTATGGCCAGTAAATTTTCGCAAGCCACTGGCGCTGGTGGCATTTGTAAACTGTTAATAAAGACAGATTTGGTAGTCTGGGCAAACGCTTTAAATTGGCTGTTTCATTGGATCAATGTGACACAGACCATCCAGTCTTCATGGCGGGACAGTATTATTGTCCCAGTTCATAAAACAAGGAGTCACATGGAACCTGGCAATGATCGTTTGCCGGCCATGTTAGGTGCCCCCGGCCAAGATTTTTTCTTGAGTCATTCTAGAAGAGCTAGGAGCCTGGGCAGAGAGCCTCCCAGGCCCCCCGAGACTAGAGCCGGAGCAGGGAGATGAGCAGTATTAAGGGTTTACACAATAGGACTACAGCACTAGGGTACAAGGAAACACTGACCAAAGCTCTGTATTAAAAAGGATATATATATTTATTTTACACACTTCTAGTTCAACACATTAATCACAGTTAATAAAGCAAGTTAAATTCAGTCAAGAAAAGTATACATAACTCCCTAGTTAAATTGTAGACAAGTTTGAGCAAGAGTGAAAACTGAGCAAAACGGCACAGTGAAAACCAAACATAAATGGCACTCTAGAAATTTCTAGGGAAAGCATAAGTTATACAGGAATAGCTTCTTATACACCCTAGCAACACTTCCCATAAGTTTGTGAACAGGTTTAGGCAAGGCAGTACTTTGGCATGAAGAACACTTAAATGAAAACCGAACAAAATGGCACTTCACAAGTTTTAAAAGTGGGAAGGAAAAGGTGTTTAGAAGAATTAGGTGCACTAACACAGTTCTAGTTGAGAAGCAATCTAGAGAAGGCAGTTCTAACAAATTCAGCCAGAGTCAATAGGCCTGTGCCAGAGTCAGTGGTACAGGGCAAAGGGCCCAGGAGCAAAATGTTCTTGTAGCTGCAGTCAGGTCTTTGGTTAACAATTCGAAAAGGTGGATGCAGAAGGTGAAAGACAATGTTAGACGATAGGGGCGGCCAACCCAACAGGTAGGTAAAGGATTTAAAACACCTTTAGCACTACCACTCAAAAAGGGAGGCCTGGCGGAACAAAGAACCCTAAAATGAAGAGGAGGCTCCTGCGGTGGCAGTTGTTCCTGGTTGTTCCTGCAGTTCGGAGGATCCAGCAGAGGAAGAGAGGCTCTCGTCGTGGAGGAAGGTTCGAGTTACTGCATTACCCAGGGATGAAACCAGCCGCGGTGCTGCCAAACGAAAATAAAAGGTACGCTCCTTTAAATCGCAGTCCGGGTGGATGGCTACCTGGCTATCTGGCCTCCAAGTACAGGGCACTGACGATTCGACCAAGGCAGGCCCGGCAAGGCGATTGGCAAACTGGTTGGCCCCACCAGCTCAAGGGAAGAAGGCTCTTTCAGATGAAGATCTCCTCTCGTCGTGTGGAGAAAAGTGGTGAGACGCTGCAGCAGGGCTTCACTGGTGGTTCAATCGTTGCAGATGTCTTTGGCTTCTCTCCTCTTCGGTTCCTCAGTTCCAGTGGCGACGTCTTGCTCTTCCCGTCCTCAGGACCCTGCTTTTATGCAAAAAGATCCCCATTCATACAGCCTAGCTGTCACTCACACAGTGGAGTGGTCCTCTTGGCGGGAGACCCTCCAGCCTATCAGCTTAGAATGCGACATGAGTTGCTGCGGCAACTCTGTCCAGGGGTCCTACTCCCCCCTCCCACACAACGGACCCACCCCAGACTCAGGGGCACCGAAAGGAGGGCTTCTTGGTAGAAGTCCGCCAAAAGGACGAACAAAGGATCCCTGACCTGGGTTAGGAGTTTAGAGAAAGACATGAGAAAGAATTTATATTAAAGTCCTGGCAAATAAAACCAACCGGAGTAAAGTTAATAATAAAATAAACCGGCGGTATGTTAAAGGCAGTAAGTAAAAGTGGTAGCCTCGAACAATGGGAAAATCCCATAGGAAAATATTCGCAGTCGAATATTTTTGGTAGTAACCACTGCCACCAGCCAGAAACTTTTGAGAGAGGGACTGTACGGTACCCTCTCGAAAATGAACACCAGGGAAAAACTATTAACCCTTCCCAGTACCTCCATAGTAAGATGAGTTGTACTGGTTTAGTTCATAAACATTGACTAGTAAAGTCAATGAGGACTTTACATGCCCTGGGAGACAGTAGTCAGTCCCAGGGTATGGAGTCTATGTTTGGGGGTCGCTACGGCACTCCTGTGTCACTGCACTGAAGGTGCTGCGTAACACATGTATAAAGATGGTTTCTATGAGGGTGAGATAAACCCCATAGATATTAAACACACAAAATAGCCTAGAACACGCACAGCAATATGCCTAAGAGTGGGAAAAAAGAGTCACACAGGAGAAAAAAACAAACCCTTCAAATCCAGCAAAGCTGCTGGGGGGGCTCTATAGGTAAGGGAAATTAGCCATAGAATGAGAATTGTCCCTTAAACTGCCCCCCCCCGCAGACTAAGGGGCAGGAGGATCTAATCCCTAATCCCCTCCTGGATGAGTCTCTTACCTCTAGTCGGTTATAAACATCCTAGAGAGACCATCAGCATTTTGGTGGTGACATCCTGACCTGTGCTCAATGGTAAAATCAAAGGTTTTCCTTTGTAAGCTATATGACCTACAAACCGTTTGAGAAACATCTTTCTTTTTAAAGCTATAGGGGATCTGGTTGACCAGTCCCTCAGAAGTTGGTACAACTCCTGAACCTGTGATAGGCTTTTTCAAGGGGTCCTTATAAAAGATTCCTTTAGATCTAGAGGGTCCTCCAGGGTTCCTCACCACCTCTCGGTTGGGAGCAGGTTGGGTTTTAGGCCTCTTGGTGGGAGGGGCGGAGGATAGGCAATGTACATGCTTCCCTCTCCTCTTAGATCTAACCTTACCTACTTTAGGAGTTTCCCTCCTAACATTAAGATTTGGGTTAGGGTCTTCTGTAGAAGGTCCAACAGTCTGAAGGCTTTTGGTCTCAGGCTTTTCTTTCCTGGTTTTCCACCAGCACTGAGAGTTACCATTTCTCTTAGGCCTAGAGAGGGGCCTAGTTGGTCTATCCATCTCTTCCTCAGAAGCAGGGGGAGTCACTGGGGGAACAATGATGGAGCTTGGTTGGCGCTTCCATTTCCCTAACATACTAGCCTGAAATTTGTCTGGGTTAGAGGTCAATTTACTAACACCAGGGCTTGTAGTGGGGTTCTCTGTAGAGGTTCCCACAGGCCTAGAGTGATCCCTAGCCAATTTGGTTTGGTTCTGCTTCTCCATACTGGGAGGCCTGGGGGTACTGGATACTACTCCTAGAGTTTTTAGATCATTCCCCAACAGGACTCTCCCAGGCACATCAGTCTGAACACTGACAGGAATCCTCACCGTCATGTTATTACACTGAATGAGGGCTGGTAAAATAGGAACCAACTGGACAGGACCTCCAGAAAATTTAGTGGGACCTTTCGGTGCCTTAGCAACATCCTCAGGCTTGAAAAAGCTTTCATCCACTACTATTCTGCTGGCCCCAGTGTCTATCCTGGCAGGAGTATCCTAGCCATTGACAAGACCACTGTCCATGTAATATACTTTAGCGTTTTCTGGAAGGGAGTCATACACACCCCTATTCTGTTTGCTAACCAGACCCATGGACTCTAAGGATACAGTTGCTTGAAGACCTGAGGGTTCTTTAGCAAAAAATTCAAAGTGAGCACTAGCCAATTGTACTTCTTCCTCTGGGGAGAAGGCTAAGGAGGCAGTGCTGATCCCTGCAGGTTTACCCTTACATCTGAGATCACCCTTTATATGGTCAGTAGACCCACAAACATAGCATTTTCCAAATGCTCTCTGGAATGGGAGTTTCTGCTGACCTGCCTCTGGTTGGGCCCCAGAGGGTTCACTAGCCCTATTTGGTTTCCCTGGGGGCTTACCCAGGGAAATGGCTATGTTGTTGTTTGTGGCCCTCTTTGGGATGGGAGGTATTAGAATTCTCTCGGTTCTATTTTGGTGGCTGCTTCCCCTCATCCTTTTTCTGAGTGACCCCTGAATCCTTGTGAGTAGCCCTGTTGGCAACCCACAAGTCAGCAGCCTTGCCTAACTTTCTAGGATCCATTTCCTTTGAATCAGCCAAGTGCTGTCTGAGCTCAGGAGAGCAGGCATCATAAATAGACTCCAACATTATAAGATTTCTCATTCCTTCATAACTGTTAACTCTGTAACCCTTAATCCATCCCTCAAAGTTCTTCAAACACTCATTCACCCTAGTAGCCCAAGGGGTACTATCATGCTTTTTGAGGGTACTAAACCTCTTAAGGTACTGGGAAGGAGTCTTCCCAAATCTAGCTTTTAAAGCTAGTTTTACACATTCATAATCCATCCGATCCACCTCCCCCAACTCCATTACCACATCAGATGCAACAGGGGGGGAGCCTAGAGAATAACCAGGGGATCAACTGATTCCCTGTGACCTGGAGCCCATGATTATATTCAAACATAGCAAGCCAATCTAATACATCCAACTTAGGTTCATACATACCCACAATCTCTTTAGGCATCCAGGGTCTTTTTGGACTGGAAGATCTAGAGGATTCGGGGAGAGAAGCATTTTCCAAAGACAATTTCTTCATCTCAAGCTCATGGTTGAGCTCTAATTCTTTGACCCTTAGTTCTTGATGCCTCTGTTCAGTTTGGGCACTAATTCTTTTGAATTCTAGTTCAAGTCTCATTGTTTCTAGAGTGATACATTCAGGACTTAATGTGGGACCTGATAAGGGTCCAGTAGCCACATGCTGAGGCCTTTGAGCAGGCAGAGGGCCAGAGGGGGTGACATTGTTATCCTCCTCTTCCTCATCTTCTTCAACTATAACATTTTCAACATTATCATCCTCAATGTTTGCTACATTTGCAGGAGTAGTAGGTACTACAGCACCACTATCCAGACTTGGTTTTTCTAACAGTCTATCAATCATTTCTGCTTTCTTGCCTTTGAAAGGAAGACCCTTCTGTCTACACAGATCCCTTAAATAATCAGCAGCATTAGTAAGGAGGGTCTCCTGTCTGTAACTTTCCATATTTTGACTTTGTTTAAAATAAACTTTTTGTGATTGTTAGCCTTGTGGTTAATTGAACCAAGGTACTAGCAGCACACTAAAATGTAAATCCAATACTTTTATCCTCACCACTGCACACCAGTGTTAGGCAGAATCCTGTGCAGTTCCCTTAGGGAGCACTACAGAAGATTAAGACTACAGGTATGAGCAATAAATCCCCTTTGGTATCTGTCCGTACCACAAGATTTAGTTGGTAGCTGTGGCTAAGCAGTCAGACTTATCTCAAGAGGGAGATGAGCAGTATTCAGGGTTTACACAATACGACTACAGCACTAGGGTACAAGGAAACACTGACCAAAACTTTGTATTAAAAGGATATATATATTTATTTTACACACTTCTAGTTCAACACATTAATCACAGTTAATAAAGCAAGTTAAATTCAGTCAAGAAAAGTATACACAACTCCCTAGTTCAATTGTAGACAAGTTTGAGCAAGAGAGAAAACTGAGCAAAACGGCACAGTGAAAACCACACACAAATGGCACTCTAGCAATTTCTCACAAGGGAGGGAAAGCACAAGTTATACAGGAATATCTTCTTATACACCCTAGCAACACGTCCCATAAGTTTGTGAACAAGTTTAGGCAAGGCAGTACTTTAGCATAAAGAACACAAATGAAAACCGAGCACAATGGCACTTCACAAGTTTTAAAAGTGGGAAGGAAAAGGCGTTTAGAAGAATTAGGTGCACCAACACAGTTCTAGTTGAGAAGCAATCTAGAGAAGGCAGTTCTAACAAATTCAGCCAGAGTCAATATGCCTGTGCCAGAGTCAGTGGTACAGGACAAAGGGCCCAGGAGCAAAATGTTCTTGTAGCTGCAGTCAAGTCTTTGGTTAACGATTCGAAAAGGTGGATGCAGAAGGTGAAAGAACAATGTTAGACGATAGGGGCGGCCAACCCAACAGGTAGGTAAAGGATTTAAAACACCTTTAGCACTACCACTCGAAAAGGGAGGCCTGGCGGAACAAAGTACCTTAAAATGAAGATGAGGCTCCTGCGGTAGCGGTTGTTCCTGGTAGTTCCTGCAGTTCGGAGGATCCAGCAGAGGAAGAGAGGCTCTTGTCGTGGAGGAAGGTTCGAGTTACTGCACTACCCAGGGATGAAACCAGCCGCGGTGCTCCCAAACGAAAATAAAAGGTACGCTCCTTTAAAATCGCAGTCCGGGTGGATGGCTGCCTGGCTATCCAGCCTCCAGTGCAGGGCACTGGTGATTCGACCAAGGCAGGTCTGGCAAGGCGATTGGCAAACTGGTTGGCCCCACCAGCTCAAGGGAAGAAGGCTCTTTCAGATGAAGATCTCCTCTCGTCGTGTGGAGAAAAGTGGTGAGACGCTGCAGCAGGGCTTCACCGGTGGTTCAGTCGTTACAGATGTCTTTGGCTTCTCTCCTCTTCGGTTCCTCAGTTCCAGTGGTGACGTCTTGCTCTTCCAGTCCTCAGGACCCTGCTTTTATGCAAAAAGATCCCCATTCATACAGCTTAGCTGTTACTCACACAGTGGAGTGGTCATCTTGGCGGGAGACCCTCCATCTTATCAGGTTAGAGTGCGACAGGAGTTGCTGCGGCAACTCTGTCCAGGTCTCATACTCCCCTCCCACACAACAGACCCACCCCACACTCAGTGGCGACAAAAGGAGGGCTTCTTAGTAGAAGTCCGCCAAAAGGACGAACAAAGGATCCCCGACCTGGGTTAGGAGTTTAGAGAAAGACACGAGAAAGAATTTATATTAAAGTTCTGGCAAATAAAACCAACCGGAGTAAAGTTAATAATAAAATAAACCGGCGATATGTTAGAGGCTGTCAGTAAAAGTGGCATCCTAGAACAATGGGAAAGTCCCATAAGAAAAGATTTGTGGTCGAATATTTTTGGTAGTAACCACTGCCACCAGCTAGAAACTTTTGAGAGAGGGTCTCTCACCAGGGAAAAACTATTAACCCTTCCCAGTACCTCCATAGTAAGATGGGTTGTACTGGTTTAGTTCATAAAAATTGACTAGTAAAGTCAATGGGGACTTTACATACCCTGGGAGACAGTACTCAGTCCCAGGGTATGGAGTCTATGTTTGGGGGTCGCTACAACACCCCTGTTTCACTGCACTGAAGGTGCTGTGTAACACATGTGTATAAAGATGGTTGAGGGTGAGATAAACCCCATAGACATTTAACACAAAAAATAGCCTAGAACACACATAGAAATATGCATAAGAGTGGGGAAAAAGAGTCACACTCTTAGCAGGAGAAAAAAACAAACCCTTCAAATCCAGCAAAGCTGCTAGGGGGCTCTATAGGTAAGGGAAATTAGCCATACAATGAGAATTCTCCCTAACACTAACCCCTCTATTATACCACCAAAACTAGGAGATACTCCTATACAAACTCCCTAAAAGTGAAGATTGCCAAAACTAAAATCATGATTTTTAGTCTCTCAAACAAGAACGTGAAAAGAAATAACTGGCACATGGATGAGGAGTTAATTGAGGTAATCTACCAATTTCCCTGTATGGTGCAGAGATTTGGGGTTTTAGGATTACGACAGAGCTGACAACAATATTACAGAGACTACTGAGATTACCTCCCCACAGTGCCATGGATATTATTTACCTGGAACTCAATATTGTACCGATCTATGTTAGATTGCATTCCAGTGCCTTGACTATGTACTGGAAGCTTGTAAACGCACCCAATGAATCCTTAATAGGTTGATATATGGTGTGTTATTGTACAGCGCTAGTCTCATGTCTCCCAGTTGTGTTGTGAACGTTAGGCAGATTGCTGATAGGTGGCTTAGTTTGATTCCGGAAAATGTTCTTGCAATGGTGCTTAGCCAGTATAGGAATAGTATGAAGGCCATCTTACATTTGCAGGGCAGGGAACAACCGATTGTCAACTTGGCTACTAAAACGAATGCTGCTGTTTTTATTGATTTATGATTATATTCACGCCTGGAATCATTTCAGTTACATTTATTGGGTATTTCCTTGGTTTGAATTAGCTAAAAAAAAAAATAATAATAATTGTGAAGACCATTGAAATAACTGGAGCATGGTAACAATCCCAAGGAATGTCAGACATTGCCGTTTGTGCGGCGAGATGCAACTGGAGTCCGTCAAATATCTTTTGATTGATTGTCCCTCACTCCTGCAGCTTCGGCTTCTGGCTGTGAGGGCAGCAGGTCTGGAGGAGAATATCACAGCCTAAGAACTTTGGAACATGAAGTTATTGCTACCTGTTATTGCTACCTGTAAAAAATGGTTATCTGAATTGAAGTACTGTAGTGAGCGTTTGTTTGTTGGATCAAGACTGTGTCGTTTTTTAAATTCGTTTGAATTAATTTAATATGTTGTTAATCACAGGCCTGTTTTATGGAAATGTGTAGCATTAAAAGTTGACGCTGGTTAACTGTATAATACAGTACATAAATAAACACTTATCATGCTTGCTTTATCAAAGACCCCCAAAACAAAATGTCATGCCACGGTAAGAAATGGCTAGAGTGGCTGCACCAAAATACCAGTCCAGCCACGTAATTTCATGCTTGCTTTATCAGAGATGCCCAGTAATAAAATGCCAGGCCTTCCCCACCAGCACCTTACAGAAACAGATAATTGTGTGCATGGGAAGTGCTGGGGGCCCAGGTATTTTTTACTAGGCATCTATCAAAAAGATTCCCAGTACAAAAATGGCATGCTGACCCCTGGGTCCCTAGATCCTCACACATGCACACTATCAATATGATTATGTGTGTTAAGCAAGGCGCTGGGGTGTTGCAGGGGGCAGGTATTTTTTATTTTCTGCATTTTTAAAGCGCTCACACAGCCCGTGGGCATCGAGACGCTGTTACAGGATTACGTATTTAGCGGTTTCTAAGCGCGGCCCCGGGGATCGAACCTGCGTTGCTTCATGTAGTCTAGCTTCCAAGGCGAGAACGTTGCCGCTGAGCCATCCTCCCAGTGAGGTATGGTAATTTTTACTAGACATCTACCATAGATGTCCAGCAAAAAAATACCATGCCTATCCCTTGGAAACCCCCCCCATCCCCTCACACACAATCAACGCCATTATGTGTGTGGGCAAGGCGCTAGTGTGCAGGCATGCTATTTTTGCACTACACATCTATCAGAGTTATCAGTAAAATAATTACATGCCGGCCCCCAGCTCCTCAAACATGCACACAATGTGATTATGTGTGTACTTGAGGCACTGGAGGCCCAAGGGGCAGGCATGCTATTTTGTACTGGGCATCAATCATTGACGGCCAGTAAAGTATAAAAACATGCTTATCCCCTAGTCTCATGGTGCTTCACACATGCACACAATCAGTATGATTATGTGTGCATGGCAGGCACTGGATGGCCCCAGGGACAGGCATGGTATATTTTTTTTTTACTAGAGATCTATCTTAGATGTCCAGTAGAACATCCCATCCCCGTCCCCGACCCAGTGCGTTTTGCACACGCACATAATGTGATTAGGAGTGTGGGTGAGGCACTGGGGGAGCTCAGGGGGAGGCATGGTTTTTCTTACTAGACATCTATCATATATGTCTACACCCTGGCCGTGCATGGCTCATCGAGCATGCGCAGTTGGGGAACAGAAATGCCAAAGGGAAACTCTTTCGCTCTGACTGTTCAGCAGCCAGCTGTACTCAGTGTTTACACTGGGCTGGCTCCTCAGCCCCCTCATTGGCTAGCCGCCACTGGCTGTAATAGACAGCTGGGAGATACACGACCTATGGGAGCTGGATGACCAAGGTGAACATGTAAGCTATTTGGAATTAAAAGCCATTACTCTTTGAGTGAAGGCTCTGTAGAATTACCTGGGAGCTGGGTTTTGAAATATACGGAAAACACCAACGTAATGCTCTACCAGAACAAGGTGGGACAAAGTCTCCAAGACTTTGTCGTCTGGCTATGGAGATTTGTGCCTGGTGTCTGGAACATGCAATATCACATGTGGCCTCCCACTTGCCAGGAGAGGACAACATCAGGTTGGAAGCGCCAAGTCATATGACCCACACTACGCAGCAATGGGAAATCAACCACAGAACATTACTGCCAATGTTCCAGGCATGGGGCATGCCAATGGTGGACCTCTTTGCAACCAACGAGAACAAGAAATGCTCACTGTATGCTTCTGCAAAGGGAGAGCACAGACTCTGTGGGGGATGGATTCCTACTGAACTGGAATGGGCAGACCCTATCGAGGGTGCTGCATAAATTGAAGTGTATGAGAGGTTGCCTTGCCACATGTTCCTAGTGGCTCCTTTCTGGATGAAACGGATTTGGTTTTCAGATCTTCAGGATCTGAAATCTAGGGTCCCATGGCCACTAACCTGCTGCCCGGAAATACTCCCTCAACAACAGGGAAGAGTACTCCACCCCAATCCTCAATCGCTGTCCTTTGCAGCTTAGTCCCTGAGACAGAAATACGGCTATCATCAAAGCAGCCAGAAAGGGTAACACGGGAGAGCAATAGGTTTGTGATAATGGCAAATTACCCTCGGAAAACAGAAGGGGACATCCTAACTTTCATTACAGATCTCACTGAATCAGGTGTATCAGTAGATTCCTGAAGGACCTATTTAGCAGCAATAGGGTCCTATCTAAAAAACAGTTCATAAAACAGTGTCATTGTCAAACCATGTGGTTAGGAGTCACTTCAGTGGACTAATGAAAGTCTACCCTCCTAGGAAAAAAAACTTAACAGCCCATGAGATCTTAACTTTGTACTGTAAGCCCTCGTGCATAAACCCTATTGGAGATGAGGAGACCTCAGAACAACTGCTGTAGAACAGCGTGTTTGTGATCCCTGCAGTGGGTAAACCATAATCACAAATGATTGACTTGAAGTGCTCACGAATTCAAACAAGCCAATCACATCCAACAAATAATTATCCAACAGACTTGAGAACAGTCAGAGAGGTGCATACATGGACAAGCGCCTGAGTGAGTTGATTGAGCTGAGAGAATGAGGCTGTGTTGCTAAGGCTGGGTGAGAGAAAAGGAGAAGAACTGAGGGAGGATAAGAACGAAAGTAATTAGCAGAAAGGTAAATGAGGTTGGACGAAGCAGGTGAAGGAGGAGGTGGACACAAAGAAGGGAACTATGCATCAGGAGAAAGTGCTAAGACACGATGAAGTGGTAGTGAGACATCAGGAAGATCCTGTAAAACTCGGCCTGGATATTAGGAGATACGTATTAGCAGGAAGCGGTGAGGCACAGACATCAGGTCGAGGTGAGGCATCAGGAAAAGAAAGTGAAATAGCATGAAAGACAGTACAGGGAGCAGTAGAATCGTCAGACAGAGATGGTGAGACAGCAGGAGAAATATTAGAAGGTAGAGCGAGATAAGAAAGAGGAGGTCACAGAGACAGCAGGAGAAGGTGCTGGCACGTCAAGAGGCGGTAGAGACATTTGCAGAGCAAGGTGGGAGAAGGAATAGTTTGTGAAGGCGGAGACAGATGTGATGAATCCTGCTGAGTCCTCACAAAGACCCTACCTAATGTCTCCTCCCAGGCAGCCAAGGAAAGGCAGACGCTTCCTGATCCTGACCCTGGGGGTGGTATTAACTGGGAGGATCACCTGGGAGAAGGGCCCCAGGGGAACAGGAGTACTCTGTTGGGTGAGACGCAGTATTTGCCTTCTTCATAGAAGTATCGGGGATACCGGAATACGTAATGGCTTGCTGTCGGAGAAAGATTTTTTCCCCCCAAGCTGACTCTCAATGTCAGTGAAAAGCATCAGAACCAGTTATGCGTGGGGAGTAAAACATTCCTTGTGAAATTACCTACATTCATAGGGATAAAGGCTCCAATGATTCTCAGGGGAATATTAAAGATGAGTCTTAAAAATGACCAACTTAAACTCTGAAACCATAATTCCTGTGTGAAATCGAGCTCTTCTTTAAAGCCTTATAATGCTCCTTTACGGAATATACAAAAGGAAGAAATTAACTTGGTGTTGATCCTTTTTCATTAGAAAAACACTTTCACATTGTGAACTCCAAGTCCCACAAATCCCAAAGTACTGGGACGCAGAAGCGGATGCCGAGGCACAAGACTGCAATTTGCAGCCAATCAGTGATAATGACCCACACCTGAGGGGAAAGTGGGGGGCATAAAAGGCCCCCTCAGGTGCAGGCCATAAAGAGTCTCAGCAGCAGGAGGAGGAGGAGGTGAAGTAGTCAAGGTCTCTCCATATTACAGCAGAAGCAGAATATGAAGAACGGAAAAGCCCGGACTACTGGCATATGTCAAGCAGTTGCCGGTCCTGTGAGGGTCTCTTCCTCTTTAAACCTTCTTTGCAGAAGTTGCGCAGCGGGATGCGTTGAAGTTGGAGGCCTCCCCCCTGAAGACTTGAATTGCAGAGGTTGCGTGGCGGGAAGTGTACATTTTGTAAGCGTTCCCTGAAGTAAGGCAGGTGAGCACTGGAGAGCCTCTGGAGCAGATAAAGCTCCTAAGGAAGCAGGTTGCCAGGCCGCAGGAAGAAGCAGATGACCTGGAGGCAATGGAGCAAACGGACGCTCACGCCAGACCTGGCAAGTTCACTATTGTGCTGTGACCCTGGAGCGCTCCGCGATCGCCCACTGGCCAAGCCGGGGTGCAATAACCAAATAACTACTACAAAGAGAGTGAAGTGGCAAACTAACTCTGATTTTGTTACCCTCACCTGATATCCACGGGGATGCTACTCAGGCCTTGCTGGAAGATTAGCACACACAAACCCTCTCCCTTGATAATGTGTAAACGTGTAGAGCGCCTGTAATACAGGAGAACTTTACATTAGGTATGGTGTGCTCTCCGTCCTGCGTCTCTGTGCAGGGGTGCGTTGGAGGTGTGGGCGTTCTGCGACCTAGTTGCTTCACTGGTGCGTTGCCCAGTCTTCAGGTCCAGGCCTGCTCTGACTCCGATTTGCTTGATGAGGTAGGTACCACTGTTGTACAGTCTTTTTGTTATAAATGTCTCTAGTTTCTTTCCCTCAGATGAGTTGGAGAGTTTTGGCGTTGCCGTGCTGTATAGGATGAGAATGCCAGCAAGGTAAGTGAAGGCGCAGTGCGTGGCGCCTTCTTACCTTTTCTTTTTGCTAAGCTGTACCTGCGCCGCTTCCTTTGCAGGTCGTTAGGATGTTCCGGGCCGCTGTGATGTTCCGAGATCAAGGAGAGACTGCACCTGGTAAGTGGTTTTCGTTGTCCTTGCGTGGCCGTGAGCGAGTGCTCACTAATAATGTTGCTCTTGTCTCTTTCAGGTTGCTGCAGAGTTCTGAAGATGGATTCAGCGTTGTGATGAAGAATCCCCGATCGCGTGTATTCAGGTGAACAGCTGGTGGTAGTTTGAAGATGGAAGATTCAAGACCAAAGCCAGGCTGCTACTTACAGGTAAGCGCTGAATAATGGTGTTCTTCTTCTTCCAGATACAGGATTCAGCATGTGGCAGGATGCAAGAAACACTGGAGATCAGAACTGGACACAGTGAGTGTTATGCTGCTAACTGCAGAATAACGCGAAGCATGTGTTGCTGTTTGGGTGTGGCTTATATAGGCCAAGTAAAGTAGTTCCAGGTAAAGTAGTCCAAGGCCCAGCCACCGAAACACTAGACCACATAGCTCAGTTCTGTGGAACTGAGCTATGTGAGTGCCTTCATGTTAACTGAAGTCCCAATCCAAATGTTGTCTTTCACATAACAGTATGAGCCTGGCGCCAAAGGCGCTAGGACTGGCTCCAAAGGCGCCAGGACTGGCTCCAAGAGAGTCCATGATGGTGTTTTGTGGCACTTGAGGCTACCATGGAAGCCTGTAACAGCTACTGGGTTTATTATAGACTCAATGGTGAAAGGTCCTAGATATCATGGACAAAAGGTCCAGGTTCCTTTTATTGGAACATGTTTTGATGCTAACCAGACTTCTTCTCCAACTTGGTAATCGGAAGCCTTTCTGCAATGTTGATCAGAGAATTTCTTTTGTCCTTCTTTAGCTTAAAGTAAATGTCCAGTTGCCTCTTTGAAGGCTTGAGTAATGGTTGTATGTAAGGTTTTCACCGCTGGCATCTCCAGAGCCCTGGGAGCATCTAATTCAGAGGTGCTTGGATGCCTACCATATAGGGTATAGAAAGGAGTTTGTCCCGTGCTGGTAAACAGGGAATTATTATAGGCATATTCTGCTATCCACAGTAAATCCTTCCAACCTTCTTCAACTTGGTGTAACATACAACGTAGGTATTGTTCAAGTGTCTGGTTTGTCCTTTCCGTTTGGCCATCCGTTTGGGGATGATGGCTGGTGGATATTCGAATATCGATTTGGGCCATTGATAAGCACTTCTTCCAGAAGCTAGATACAAGTTGACTACCTCGATCTGAAATAAGGACAGAAGGAAAACCGTGTATTCGTACTATATGTTCCAGAAACACCTTTGCCAGGCTGGATGCGTTTGGAAGACCTTTAAATGGAATGAAGTGTGCCATCTTAGAAAATAAATGTACAACTACTAGGATGGTGTTGAATCCTTGACAGGGAGGTAAATCCGTGATGAAATCGAGAGAAAGTGTATGCCAAGGTGCGGGAGGAATTTCCAAGGGTTGTAGGGGACCAGCTGGTTTTTGCTTTTGAGATTTATTTTGTGCGCACACACCAGAGGAAAGGATAAAGTGAATAATGTCTTTGCGCCATGTTGGCCACCAATAGTTCTTTTTACTTTGGCTAAGGTTTTGGCAATTCGTGGTTGACCTTCCATCAAAGAGTCATTATATCCGGAGATGACTTGCTCTTGTAATTCTTTGCTTGGCAGATCTAACCGATCTTTGAAATATGGTAGTTGATCCTTAATTATGTGATGTTCGTTTTGTGTACTCCATTTTTGTAAGGTCTCGGGATTAATTCATCATCTTGTTATGGAGTTTACTTTGGGTTAATGTTGTTGTCAGGCCTAATATTTTGTCATTCGGAATGATAGCTACTAGATCTGGGGTTGTGTATACTTTCTCATCAATACCCATGCGGGATAAAGCGTCAGCTTTTCTGTTTCGGACTCCAGGTTGATATGTGATCACATAGTCATATTCTGCAAAGAAAAGTGCCCATCGCAGCTGACGTGAAGATTCAGCTTTTGCAGTTATTAAGTATTGAAGATTTCAATGATCAGTAATCACAGTGATGATATGTCTGGCACCTAGGAGATAATGTCGCCAAGCCTTGAAAGCTGATTTGATAGCTAGAAGTTATTTGTCCGTGATAGCATAATTGAGTTCTGGAGGCGTGAATTTGCGTTACGAGAAGGCCACAGGACGTAGCTGGCCGGTATCAGGATCCCTTTGTGAAAGAACTGCTCCCATTGCCATGCTAGAGGCATCCATTTCCACCACATAAGGGAGATCTGGGTGAGGGCGTTGAAGAATTGGGGCGGAAGTAAATCTTTTCTTGAGTTCTGAAAAAGCCCTTTCTGCTTCTTCTGTCCATTGGAATTTCTTATAGTTTTTTCATAACAATGATGTGATCGGTTGCACCATCTGAGAAAAGCCTGGAATGAATCGGCGATAAAAGTTTGCAAAGCCCAGCATGCTCTGGATTCCCATGAACGAAGTTGGCGACGGCCAATTAAGAATGCCATCTACTTTGTGCATATCCATCCTGATCCCTTTTGGAGTGTGGATAAAACCGAGGAATTCAACTTCGGTAACATGAAATGAACATTTTTCAAGTTTAGCATACAGTTGATGTTGACAGAGTTTTGCCAGAACTGAACAAACATGTTTGACATAATCTTGTTTTGAAGAGGAGTATACTAAGATGTCATCAATATAAACCAAAGTGCACACGTCGATTAGTTCCCATAAGACTCATTCATAAAATACTGGAATGCAGCAGGAGCATTGCAAAGTCCAAAGGGCATTATCTGATATTCATACAGGCCATACTTGGTACGAAAGGAGGTTTTCCATTCGTCTCCTTGCTTAACATGAACGAGATGGTATGCTCCCCTAAGGTCCAATTTACTGTAGATCTGGGCATCCTTAACTTGATCTAGCAGTTCCGGAATTAGAAGCAGTGGATAGCGTTTTTTTACAGTGATTTGGTTCAGTGCGCAATAGTCGATGCAAGTTCTCAAGTCCCCTTCCTTCTTTGGTACGAAGAATAAAGGACTGGCTGCCGGTGATTTAGAAGGGTGGATAAACCCATTAGCCAGCTACTGATCTAGATAAGATTTCAAATGGAGATTTTCTGGTTCTGTGAGTGCATAGACTCGACCACAAGGGACTTGTGCACCGGGTATGAGATCGATCTGACAATCATAAGGCCTATTTGGCAGCAGGGTATTGGCTTGTTCTTTCTGAAAAACATCTTGAAAATCTTGGTTTTCGCATGGTAGAGTAGCTGTAATCCCAGTACTACTGTTGATGTTCCCCAAACAGATGTCTGTGAATCTTTTTCATGCTTTTCTTTGTGGTAGCAAGTGAGAGCACAGTCGTCGGAAAAGGCCAACCTCTTTGCACGCCAGTCTATTTGAGGATGGTGAGCTACTAACCATAGCATCCCTAAAATCAACCAGAACAGAGGAGCCTTGATGAGGTCGAAAGCAATACATTCTCGGTGTTCATCCTGGCACAGAAGGGTTAATACTGCTGTACATTGGTTTACTGGACCAGAAGCTATTTCAGTACCATCAACAGTGGTGACCTTTTCAGTAGTCAGCTTTTTGCATAGGGGAAGCCCTATCTCTGCTGCCATATCTTGGTCTATGTAGTTTCCAACTGCCCCGCTGTCTATGTATGCTTCTACGGCATGCATCCGCGATGGATCAAAATCAAAGGTAATGCAAAGTGTGAGGTCTGTGGCTCATTCTCCTCGCTTGACAAACGGACCTCTACGCTTGCCAGGCTTGGTAGTTTTCCGTCTCCTTGTTGTCGTCCTCCTTTTCTGTAGCTCCAACAGTTCTCCTCTGAGGCTTTATTGGACATTCTTTGAGGAAATGGCCTGACTTTCCACAGTATAGACATAATAGCTGTTGCCTCCTTTTGTCTCTTTCAGCCTTAGTTAGGGGAGCCCGTACGCCTCCGATTTGCATGGGTTCTACAGTGTTCTCCGCTGAACGTGAGACATTGTCCTTTGACCGGACATACATGGCACAAGTGTCCAATCTCATCCGATCTACTTTTCGGTCCTCTAGCCTATGATCTAACTGAACAACAAGATTAATGAACTCTGCACAGTCTCTTGGTGGATTAACCACTTGTGCTAGGACGTCCTTTAATTCTCCCCGTAGACCCCAATGGAATAATGTGGTCCTTTTATCTTCGGGCCATCCCGTTTCAACAACTAACCTATTAAAGGTTGCTATTTATGATAAGTCTTGGTTTCCTTGACGGAGGGACAAAAGTTCATTATCCAATGCTTGTCCTTGGGTATGTCGAGCAAACAGTTTCTCAATTTCCTGCTGAAAACCTCTAAAGTCACGTAGCAGTGGATCATCCTGACTTACTAATGGCACAGACCAATCTGCAGCACTGCCACCAAGATATGATAAAACAAAGGCAACCCGTGACTGGTCGTTAGAAAAAGCCCCGGGTCTACAAAAGAAATGAAGACTACATTGGTTCATGAACGTTGCGTACTTCTTTGGATCCCCCACAAACCGTTCTGGTGGAGCTAAAGGAATTGTCCCAGGAAGAGTTATTTGTACCGGACTGGCTGGTGTTGTCACTGGCGCAACGCTTCCAGGTAAGGGGGCCTGTCCTGCCTGTGATTGGAGAAATTATCTACTCAATTCCTCAGTACGCTCTTTAGTAACTATCATTTCGCTCTGAAGGGCATTGGTTTCTTGCCTGTCTGAATGTACTTCGGCACGTAGCTGCCCCAGTAACTCGGCTAACTGGTCAGTTTGATGTTTCGATGACATCCAGGTGGATAGTTATATGAGGCTTTGCGTTCTGTTATGCTCAACTGATATCCATGGGGACACCACTCAGCCCTGGCTGGAAGAGTAGCACTCTCGAACCCTCTCCCTTGATAATGTGTTGAATGTGGAGAGCACCTGCAATACAGGAGAACTTATTAGGTATGGTGTGCTCTCCGTCCTGCGTCTCTGTGCAGGGGCGCGTTAGGTATGGTGTGCTCTCCGTCCTGCGTCTCTGTGCAGGGGCGCGTTGGAGGTGTGGGCGTTCTGCGACCTAATTGCTTCACTGGTGCGTTGCCCCATGTTCAGGTCCAGGCCTGCTCTGACTCCGATTAGCTCGATGAGGTAGGCACCACTGTTGTACAGTCTTTTTGTTGTTATTAATGTCTGTAGTTTCTTTCCCTCAGATGAGTTGGAGAGTTTTGGCGTTGCCGTGCTGTATAGGATGAGAATCCCAGGAAGGTAAGTGAATGCGCGGTGCCCGGCGCCTTCTTACCTTTTCTTTTTGCTAAACTGTGCCTGCGCCGCTTCCTTTGCAGGTCGTTATGATGTTCCAGGTCCCTTTGATGTTCCGAGAACAAGGAAAGACTGCACCTGGTAAGTGGTTTTCATTGTCCTTGCGTGGCCGTGAGCGAGTGCTCACTAATAATGCCTCTCTTGTCTCTTTCAGGCTGCTGCAGAGTTCTGAAGATGGATGCGGCGTCGTGATGAATACCCGGATCGCGTGTATTCAGGTGAGCAGCTGGTGGTAGTTTGAAGATGGAAGATTCAAGAACAAAGTCAGGCTGCTACTTACAGGTAAGCGCTGAATAATGGTTTTCTTCTTCTTCCAGATACAGGAGTCAGCACTTGGCAGGATGCAAGAAACACTGGAGAGCATAACTGCACACAGTGCGCGTTACGCTGCTAACTGCAGAATAACGCGAAGCATGTGCTGCTGTTTGGGTGTGGCTTATATAGGCCAAGTAGTTCCAGATAAAGTAGTCCCAGGCCCGGCCACACCCGAAACATTAGACCGCATAGCTCAGTTCTGTGGAACTGAGCTATGCGAGTGCCTCCATGTTAACTGAAGTCCCAATCCAAATGTTGTCCTCCACATAACAGTTTGAGCCTGGCACCAAAGGCGCCGGACTGGCTCCAAGAGAGTCCCTGATGGTGTTTTGTGGCCCTTGAAGCCACCATGGAAGCCTGTAACCTGGCCCCAGCCGAAAGGCTGGTTTGGCCATGATGACCAGGGGCATGAATCATGACAGATTTTGAATACCGAACTGATCTAAAGCTGAAAAATAATCCATTTGAAAATCACACTGATGTAAAGAGAAGGAGGTGGCAAAATAAGAACTTGAAATACAGACCAGAAAAGTGTGGTTGCATTTATGTGGGTCAGAATAAAGGCCAGCAACAAGAGAGGGTGATATTTAAAGAACCCAATACAAACAACTATTGCCCAAGCCAAGAGAGAATTACACCTCAGCAAGTTAAAAAGAAACATTGTCAAAGCCAGGAGGAGGCAATTTAGAGACTTAGGACCTCATTTACAAGGTTGCCGATAAACCCTGCCGGCAAGATACCGGCAACCCCATAACACTGGTACCGCCACCTAACATCCCTGTGCTACCACTGCGGCAGTACAGTAAGTTCCCATTCTCATGGAGTCCCAAAGGACTGCATGAGAATGGAAAACCTGAAGCACTGGTACCGTTATTAACGGTGCCGGTGCTTTAGTGAACAGCATGCCGATTTGGGACTGAACTCTCGGCAGGTCAGGCCTGCCAGGAGATCCGGGGCCCCCAGCAGCAGACTCAAAGTGAGCCGGTCTGGAAAATGTGGCAGTACCATTTTACTGGCACCTTTATTTCCAGACAGGCTCACTTGTAAAATATATTGCCCATATATAAAGGAAGTCATAAGAGGAACTGGCTTAAACCCAAATTACCAACGCCAAAGAAGTGTAAAAGTGGAACTATTGTCCGCATTTGGTTGATGTGGAAGTGGGGCAACAAGAGCGGCAGGAGGGCTGATCTTATGACAGGAGATATTCTGGAGGTATGGAGCATAATCTGCATTGTGCGTGGCAAACACAAGAGTGTAGCGAATAGCACCAGTGCGTTTCTTGTTTGCCCAGAAAGAATACTTACACTTGATGTTGTGGAGCAAAAGACATTGCTAACTTGTTGGAAACGGTTTATAGTCATAAAACCGAAAACAAAAATCCCGAATCCAATAATCTCGAATCCAAAATCTCGAAAAAAAAAAAGTCGAATTTTTTTTTAATGACGTTTTTTGTTCGAAATGGGGGGGTTCCCCCCCAACCCCCCTTTTTTCTATTTTTTTTTATTTTAACCCATTATTTTTACTTACCTGACCCCAAAAAAGCATATAATTAAATAAATAAAAAATTCTACTTTTTTTTTTCGGGATTTTGGATTCGAGATTATTGTATTTCGAGATTTTTTTTTCGGTCTTTTGACCGACCACCGGCCAGAACACCTTGTAGTAGTAGCCCTGAAAGGTGAGTGGACCAGGTGGAAGATGAAGTACTGTGGTGGTGAAAAGTTGCGAAGAAGAAGTGGCAGAACCACTAAGATGTTTTTGTGAATTGTTACAGAGCCATCCTAACAAACATATATCACTCAAGCAAGTGCTGCATGAACTACTGCATCATTATCTAACATTGTAAAAATAAGTGTTTTGTGAAATGTTGCAGAATAATCCTGACAAAGGCAATTCCTGTGGCTCTTAATGAACTATGAAAGTATCCTTGGTTTATGAGAAGGAGATATTTTGAGGTCTTTAGCACAAGTGGAAAGGGGAACATCTTGTTGAACAATTTTGAACTGTTGGCTGAATTAAATTTGTTACAAACAGAACTGTATTGGAACTTTGTTATAGGACAGGATGTCTTTATCCTTTTGAAACTGTTGAACAGAAAACTTTTGTCAGTGTTTCCCTTAGTTTATTTTAGGAAGGGATATCCTCATCAGGGTAGGGATAGTGAGGGGTTTATCCAACCTTTTGAGTTCATAAAATGGCATCTTTTGAAAATTCTTCACAAAGTTGTCAGACTCACCTTTCTGACTCCTCACACAGAGCAGGAAGGTACATCCTAGTGAGCTATTCACTTGGTAGACCAGTGTGAGGGATGGGAGGCAGTACAAACATGGACAGAGTGAGGAAGACGATTAGTGGAGAAGCGAAGAGAATAGATGAGGGTCACAGAGGAACAAGATGAGAGCGGTATGAGAAGAGTAGTCAGAAAGAAAAGTAACACATAGGTAATCCCCTAAACTAGGGCTAGAAAAACGTTCCAACCCAGCCAACCTGCCGAGCAACAGTAGGAGGAAGAGGGGGGAGGCCTTGGGGCTAAAGTTTGGTGATGAAAGCCTCTTTCCAGTACAGTAGTCACCAATAGCTGGACAACAATAGACAGCACCCACCGGAGCAGGATCCTACAAAGAAAGTAAAGAAATATAAAACCATTGCAATCAGAGTTGAAAAGATGCATCTAAACACTGCAGTTTGAGTGTCTAAACCACTTCCACACCAACCCCTAGGGCTGCAGAGTGAGGTGGTCAAGCTTTGCGACTGTTGAAACCGAGGCACTTTCTTTTGGTTTATTTCTATTAGAAAGGAAAGGTCATCCTTTTATTTGTTACCATTTGAATCCTGTAAAGAGATCCTAGGACAATAAATGAATAAGAAGGGCTTTACTACTGCCCATTCTTTACATTTACCTTCTTGACCTAGTTTATTATTTTGCCCATGGAATGAATTTTTTATTGCAGGTATTATCCTTTTTGCACCAACTGATTGAGTTAAGTTAACTCTTAAGGATCACAGTTTTATTGTTTCCAATATTGAGATGTACAAGAATTTTGTAAGGTTCCCTCCAAGGTGAGATCCAAATGACTGTTTTTCACACGTTTGAACTTGGAATAGTTGTTTATTTCACATATCACATTTGTTCAACTCTCTATACGCGTTTCACCTCTATTATATAAAATGCTCATCAGGAGAGTATCTATAACAATAAAGACAAATAAACTCATAATTCTCAAAATTCTTGATTAAAAAATAAATTCAACATGTACATTTCACATTCATAGCTAGTTTTCCCTTTTAATTTAGGCTAGGAATAGCCACTCACCATAGGGTGCTCCAAAAAGTGTTTCAAGGTATATCAAGAAAATGATTGGTTGCTTTTTCCTTAAGCAAATTGAATTAAAATCCTATTTCCTCCAATTAGTGTTTTTTTAAAAAGGTTTCTAAATAAATAAGGAGAACAAGACAAAAAGAAAGGAAGAAAAAATACATTTGTATTATTGCTAAAATGCCATTAGCACTTCTAGTACTAACTCAGCTTGCACTGGATGCAGGTTTCTGATTTGTATGTTACCTTATTTCAGAAAAAAAGAAAGACAATGGGGATCCAATTGCCCTAGTCTGATTCCTCCGATCCGTAGCATGGATCTTTATTAAATTTGGCAGACTTTTTATACCGAGCAGCGTTGCGGCACCATGTCATCATGCCCACGTTGGTTAGCACGATGACATCACGCCGGCTCGTGCCGTGGCCACCTTGTTTTTGCCGTATCTCGCTGTTTCTAAAGGAATTCAGAATTATTGACTTGCACTATCTGAGATTGGTCTTCTAGAAAATCTCGGGTATTTTATGGATTGTAAATTGTAAAGGAATCTATTTCCTTTTTGATGACATAGGATCTCCAAAGAGTCCCTATATATGAATTGCAAACAATGCGATGGCACAAGCATTATGTGCATTATTGTTTTCAACCATGTTGTTGTCCTTCCTACATACATATATATATATATTTTTTTTTTTTTTTATCAATTCCCTTTCTGTACAGACTCATTCAAATAAACATATGTCTATTGCTTCTAGTCAGTTTTAGGTCTATATTGTTTGGATTCAGTACTTGATTGGATTTCACAAGTGAATATGTCTAACATTCATTACTCCTGATCTATGACATCACAGCCAATTAAACACCTCATTATCACAGGTAGACCAGTATCGCATGTGTCCATGAGACAAATCCATTTAGCTTCCATTTGTCTCAAAAACATTTCTGTATTACCTTCCCAGGGTAATTCTTTAATACTTTTGAGGCCAAAAACTCTGTTCTACTTTTGTTTCTGGATGTTCTGTGCGGAAATGGATCGCCATGGATCATCTAAAGTCTTGATTTCGAATTGCTCGCAAATGTTCAAAAATTATAGTTTTTAACGCCCGAATTGTACTGCCGATGTAAAGTTTGTCACAAATGCATCTGATTCCGTAGATAACAAATTTAGTGTTACAGTTTATAAATGAAGAATTTGCTCTTCTTTGCCATTTGGCAATTGCAGACTTTTTGTTCCATTTGATATTAGTGGGCAGAGTTTGAAACTCCCGCATCTGTGGTTTCCCAGGATTGGGTTCAAGTTTACCATGCTGCTTAAGTCTTAGGGCTGATGATGTTTTTAATGGTTGGAGCCTTACAATAACAGAGTTGTATTGTGTCATCCAAATGTTTACATACATTTTCATCAATTTTTAGGATGTGCCAATATTTTTTTAGGATTTTCTTTGTATTGGGGGCTTCTGAGATATATGTTGTAATACATTTCCTTGGTGTGATCCGCGTTTTGGTTCATCCTTTAACAAAAATTCTCTTGAGATCCTACCTGCTTTTTCTACCGCTTTTCGTAGTAGTTTGGGAGTGTATCCTCGTTCGCTAAATGTGTTATAATTTTTTCTATGTTTTCCTGATTGGCCGCTTCTGTACTGCAATTCCTTTTTAACCTTAGTATTTCCCCACATGGGATGTTGTCGATCAGATGTCTGGGGCGGTTGCTACATGCATGCAGTATACGATTTCCTGCAGTAGGTTTTGTAAAATGATTTGTTTGAATTTTGTAATGTTCCATATATAGTTCTAGGTCCAGAAATGGAATTGTAGGACTTTCATTCATTGTAAATTTGAGGTTATAGTTGTTCTCATTTAAGTGGTTGATATAGGTGGTAAGATTGGATGTTTCTCCTTCCCTAATCATGATGATATTGTCAATATATCGACCACAGAATATTATATTCCCAGAGTCATTGAATGCTGGGTGTTTCCAGGCATGATTGATCTCAAAGAAGCCCATAAATAAATTTGAATATGATGGCGCACATTTTTACCCCATTGCAGTTCCCTGAATTTGTCGGTATATCGGTTTATCAAAACAAAAGACGTTGTTTGCCAAAGCAAATTTAAACATTGAAATTATGTTGATCTGTTCCTTATATGAGATGGATCGCGTTTTTAGAAATGATTCCGTGCTCTTAATCTTAAATTATGTTGCATACTCGTAGAGTTAAACAATATCCAAAGTAACACATCTGTAGTTCGCCTGCCAAGGAATGGAGTACAGTTGGAGGATGACATGTTTTGTATCACGGATAAAAGATGCTAGAGGTTGAAGGTGAATTTCTACGTACTGTGATTTTCTTTCGGTTAAAGAACAGATTCCATTGACTATGGGGCGACACAGTGGACATTGTGTCATTTTTATGAATTTTTGGTAAAAAAATTAATTGTTGACATTACTGGACCTGAATATTCATATATTTGAATTCCTCTTCCATAAGTAACCCCTTATTGAACCAATTCTTGCTCATTTTATTCCATTCTTTTACTAGGTCTTGTAACGGGTTATCTTTTCGTTTTTGATAGCACTCTTGATTGTTTAAGTGAGTTTTGCCTTCTGGAACGTAGTCTGTTCTGTTCATCAACGCTATTTTTCCCCCTTTGTCCACCATCTTTGTGATTATTGATTGGCACAAAAACGATACCTGCAATAAAAACATTTACTTTCACTATTGAACAGTCAAAATAGTGGTATACGCCTGTGCAGACAACTGCAATACTCGCCAAAAGGTAGTTTATTGACTGTACCCTGTGCACGACAAATCCTGGAATTAACTACACTAAGACGTATTTTCTGGCTAATGCTTAAACAATGTCTTCTTTGTGACACCATACACTAATAGGGAAATGTTATGTACTTTGCATGCACAGCTTTATGATTTTATAATGGGACTTCATTCAGCATGTACCAGCTCCCATTTTAAAGGTGGTAATTTATAACTGCATGTACTGGCCGTTGGTGAAACTACCAGGAAGCTTTTGCTCAAGAAAGACTGCCACCAAGCAGTCTTTCTGTGTTCTTAGAGAGGCACATCTTCACCTCACTGATGATGCCCAATGTGATGCTGGAAATGCATCAGAGGGACAGAGCCTCTGAATCCTTGTCCTTTACTGTTTTTTATCGTGTGTTATGTCGTGTTTTCTGCCCAGGAGTCCATGTGGGACTCCTGGCAGTGCAGCTCTCTTTTGGTTTGGTGAACAGACCCATGGGATACCCTTATGGCACCCATGGGTAGGGGTACAACCCTGTGCCCCTAGTGTATGTTTTTGGGCACCTGTGGGTGGCCCACAGAGCAGGGTATGGGCTGGTGGCAGCTCCATGCTGAATTTGACAGGTGCTCTGGGTGTCCTCCATTTTGGGATACCCAGGCCCTGCCATTGGGATCAGTTGATTCCTGATAGGAAACAAGATGGCCCCTGTAGCCTCTTGCTTTCTATTGCCTGTTACATTGTTTTCCCAAAGTCCTGGGAAGCCCCGACTCTGTCCCTTCCCCCTGACTGGCTGTTGGGTGGAAGTTCCATATATGGTGGTGTTGTTGTGAAGGCCCAGCTAGACTGACTGGAGCCTTCCCAGTGACTGTATGTTGTGGGTACCTCCTGTGGGTGGGACCTGGGTGAATGGAGTGTGTGACCAATATACACTCCTTGTTGTGGTTGTCTGGTTTCTGGCATGAGAGACAAAGACTGAGACAGCCCTGCCCGAAACTGGCCTGAATGCAGTGTGTAGTGTTGAATGGCTGGGTACTTGTCCCAATCCACATTCCTTGTTGCGAGTGTCTGAAAGGGAGGAGTGTGGCCTGAATGCACTGTGTGTCTGATTGGCTGACTGACTGCATGAATGCCCTTCTGTATGATTGGCTGCTGAGTGTGTACCAGCAGTGTGGATGAGAGACAGAATAGTATATCTGGGGACCTCTCACCACTGGTAATTGTTCAGAAGCGTTCAGAAGCTGAGTCTCCACTCTAAGAGTAATTGGAACTGCTGATCCTCGACGCCCAGCTGGAAGAAGAAGACTTGCTGTTGCACTTGCTTCGACCGATCTGAAAGCTGCCGAATTCATCGAGGACTGACCCGAGAGAGGACCTGGTAAGGCGCCCTCTTCCCGTGCTCTGAGGGATCATCGAGCACCGATACATCTTCGCCGAAGCGCCCTGGAAGTCAGACCCTCGAAAGGCTGCCAACCCGAGATGGGACCGCCGAGGAGATCGAAGTGAAGCACAAGGACATCGCCGCCGTCGAAGTCCATTGCCGTCGACCAGGGTTCGCAGGTCTGTGTAACCGCTGGAGGCCCGTCGAAGTTGTGTTGCCCAGCCGTGGGAACCACTTGACGCCGTACCGCCGACGACCGGAGCCGTCCGCTCCTTGCCTAAGAACATTTGAATTGAAGGACTCCCTCGTCCGCACCGTCGACCGCTTTATCCTGCTGGAGAAAGTCGAGGACAACCAACGCGCCGAGGAGAAACCTGCCGGTGGGTTTCCCGCCACCCGAAGACTACAAAGACTCGAACGACTCGACGCCCTTGCTGGGCCCCCGTCTTCACGAATCTTTGCGGTCCAGAACAATTGTCGTCGAGGAGCCCCGCACGCCTCTGCCTTGCAGGATGCCAACGCTCCGTCGTCGACGAGCACCGCTTGGATCGAAGCTGCCGCCTCATCAACGCCGTTCTACCCTGTTTGTTGTAGGACGTTCGACGCCCCGTGTCTCCCGCTTGAAAGGGAAGGCATTCAAGAAGGGCCGTCGATTCCCCTCCGCCGAACACCGAGTTCCTCGACGCCTCTCGACGATCCGTGACTCCCGCTTGAAAGGGGGTCGCTCAAGAAGGATCTGTCGACGCCTCTTCGAAGAACTCGACTCCACCAGGTACATTGGGGGGGTAAAAACATTACAGGAGGGAATAAGACTTGCAGAACAATATATGGACTGGGCTTGTGCTATATCTTTATTTTACAGGTTGCCCAGGTGGGGGGATCTCCACACAGAACTGTGTCTAGTGGTAGGGGGCCAGTATTCTGCCTAATGCTCAACCATCTTATTTTCTCTCCTCTCTCTATTGCTGGTTTCACTCTATTGATCTGTGTGACATTGTTACAGTATTGTTGATGCACTTTAATGAGATCTAATACAAAGGGTGGTACCACTTTAGAATTGTATATATTTGCCATTGTTGATTTTCCTAAGTACAAAGTGAGTTATTATGATAAGTGTACATAACCTTGAATATTGATTATATAAAGACTGTGTTCTAACCAATACAGTGTGTGGACATTCCTTTGTGGGGGCTTGGGGACTACACTGTACTTAAGAACCAGCCTGCATCACCTCCTGAGAAGCTAGGCCTTGATTGCTCAACCATAGCTACCGAATAGAGAATCTAGGCTGGGGTCCTCTGTGCCTCCCCTCTACCATATAGAGAGCAGAAGTACAGACCACCCCTTATCCAGTCTTTACACCCAACAAGGCTGAAACACGTGTATGGGGTTGCTGTTGGTACTCTTGTTCAGAGGAGAATTGCCTAGCATTTTGGTGATGGACTGCCCCTGGGCAGGACAAAGACTGATATGCAGGGACATTTCTCCTCTGTGAAAGGGACAGTGAGCTAAAGACTTGGTAAAGGGTGCTGGTAGAGCGATTCCCAGCCCCCTTTGTTTTGCATAAATTAACTTTGGGTCTCACCCTAAGTTACCAGGGCAATCCAGACATGGACCCCTTGATCACTGTTCTTAGAGAGGCACAGCTTCACCTCACTGATGATGCTCAACAAGGCTGAAACACGTGTACTGGGTTGCCATTGCCTAGCATTTCGGTGCTGGACTGCCCCTGGGCAGGACAAAGACTGATTTGCGGGGACATTTCTTTCCTGTGAAAGGGACAGTGAGCTAAAGACTTGTTAGACTCTCTCTCAGGGGTTATTCACCCAAGAACACGTCATTGGGCAATGTTCGTGCTGGTAGAGATTCCCAACCCCCCCCCCCCCCAGCTCCCCCCTTTGTTTTGCAAGCAGTGAACATGGTGGTCTGGAACAAGCAGCAATGACTAAATTCAAAACACCTCAAAATGAGAATTTTGTAGGTGCATGTTAAATTGTTAGCAATGTGTATTTAGAGCACAGATGTTTGTCCTTTTTAAGCCAACACTATTTGTAAGGTCCCAGTTTATCTGTCCTGCAGATGTCGAATGCCCTCCTACTCCTTTCTGCACTGTCTGACCTGAGTGAGTTGTAAACACTTCTAGGTTGACACCGCAGAGGAAAAAGGGGATCTAGACAAAACAAAAAAAACACAGTTCACTAATTCCCACTGGTTTTCATTCTCTAGCTTCCTCCTTAGCAGTCTTCGTCCTCCCAGACTGTCAGTGATCACCTACTCAATCTACAACAAAGAATACCCATTAGCTACAGTCTAAGCGTGTAAGTCTCACCGCTCACCCTTCTGAACTATAGCTACCTGAGGCCTCCTTGAAGAGCTGGAAGGCTGACTGTAGAACAAACTGTGTAATCATCCCGCTGCTGTACATTTTCAAACATTCTGAATGGCTCAATTCTTTTTTATACTGAAAAAAAATATATTCAGGTTTGTTGACATCTAACTTACAGGACCGCATGTAGAGTTTAACAATACATCAAGGCAGCCAGGCGTATGTAATGAAATAATAGGCCGAGGCGAGAGTACGTCTGCTACATTTCTTTATTTAACATCGACTGCCTTCCCAGGCGGTAACCCCTCCCCTCATACCACGTGGGACACAGCCCACTTTCCACCTTCACAGAAAGAGGACTATTCCTCTGACCCGTAACGGCCATAGAGGTAGGACACCACATCTTCCCCCTCCTTGAACAAACACTTCGCTGGTGTTCAGTTGGATTCTTCAATCCATCTTATGGGTCTGCGGATGACCCTCTTGGATGGGCTGCGCGCCGGTGGTGCTAATGTTGCCAGTGTGCTGTCACTTTCACTGCCGCTGTCATCCGCGTCTTTTTCCTCCTCCAGGTAGCTAGAGTCAATGTCCGAGGAGTCACTTTCCGATGTTGTTGATGCATTGGCGGTGGTGTCGGTGCTGTTGAAAGCCTTGAAGAAGGATGAATTTCTAGTGATCGTGCTATTGGGGCTAGAGGCGGTTATCATTGACCCTTGAATGTGAGTTACTCTCATGGGATCTGGTTTAAAAGCAGGCATGTCCTTCGTGACTTGGTTTTGTCGTACTAGTACTTGGTCGCCAATGCAGATGGTGTTGGGTCTGGCATTTCTTCGTACGTCGGTGTATCTCTTCATCTTATCCTTGCTTTCTTGGTCTTTGCTTCTGGCCTTCTTTGTGTGTGAGGACTCGTCCTTCTTTTGCACATGATGAGGAAGTCGTGTCTTGATAACACGTCCGAACATTAGCATTGATGGGCATTCACCCGTCGAGCTGTGCGGTGTGTTCCGATACTCTCGCAGCAACCTGCAGATGGCTTGCATGAACGATCCATTTGTGATGGAGCAGATTTGTAGGGTGCGCTTAAGGTTTCCCATGAAACGTTCTACCATTCCATTCGCCTGGGGCCACAGTGGCGTGACCTTGTGGTGTTGGAACCCGAGATGTTCTGCGAACATTGCAAAGTCGTGGCTCGTGAAGGGAGGACCATTGTCCGACTTGACTCTGGATGGTATGCCATAGTCGGCAAATGTTTTGTCCAGCGCAGGTATGATGGATTGTGCACTGGTCGAGTGAACCAAATGTACTTCGGGGAATCGCGACATTTCATCAATGATTACCAGGACGTATTTGCCGTTTGCCAGCGGGCCAAACATATCTACAGCTACTTCATCCCACACTTGCAGCGGCATCTCCGAGGTTTTGAGTGGTTCTGGAAACGTGCGCGGTGCCACCGCCTGGCATGCTAGACATTTCCGTAGTAGCTGTTCTACTCGCTCGTCTATGGATGGGAACCATACCTTGGTTCTAAGCTGCCTCTTGGTTGACACGATTCCTCTGTGTCCGGCATGGGCAATGTCTAGTATCTGGTCTTGCAAGGTTTTTGGGATGACTATTTTGTTTTCTTTCAGTAGTAGTCCTTCCGGTGATGTAGATAGCATGTGACGAACTAGTTTGAATGTGCGGAAGTGTTGTTCCTCTTCCGTAGACAAAGAGGAGGCTCCTTTCGCGTTGACCTGCTATTGGTTCGATTTAAGGCAGGTTTGTACCTTCTGGAGTAGTCCGTCCTTTTGTGTCTCTTCAAGCAGTTGTGCTGTGGTGATGTATTTCGGTAGCGCACTGCTGATCAGGTATCTTAGATATTGATTTGCTTTGTGTGATTGGTGCTCGTCGTGGGCCGGGAGTGGATAACGTGACAGGAAATCGGCGGGATTGTTGTCTTTGCCTGGTCGATGTATTATCTTGAAGGAGTATTCTTGTAGTCTTAGACCCCATCTGGCGATTCTGGGTGGCATTCTCGCGTTCGGCTTCCCATAAATGGTGGTGAGGGCCTGGTGATCTGTGATTATGGTGAATGGGCGTCCATACAGAAATAGGTGATAGTGCTCACATGCCCACACTACCGCTAAGCTATCCTTTTCTGGTTGAGAGTATGGGCACTCTGTCTTGGAGAGGCTGCGGCTGGCATAGGCTACAATTCTTCTTGGCGAGTCAGGGGGTGCACCAGGCCTGGATTGTGCTAATATTGCTCCTAGTCCAACTGGGCTCGCATCTACTGTGAGTTCTGTGTCGAGGTCGGGGTCGTAATAAGCCATGCAGGAGGATGTTGCAATTCTTTTTTTGATTTCTTGGAATGCTTCTTCGCAGGCACTTGACCACTGGAATTCCTGATGTTTTCCGGTTAAAAGTCGAAGAGGCGTGCTTACTGAGGCGAAATCCTGTATGTATCGGGTGCAATAACTCGCCATTCCCAGGAAAGAGCGTACTGCTGAAACGGTCGTAGGTGTGGGTGTCTCAACCAGTGCTTGCACCTTTTCTGGGTCTGGTTTTAGACCATCCTTTGAGAAGATGTGTCCGAAGAATTTGAGAGTGGATTTGCTTATTTCGCATTTGTCCGGGTTGAGTGTGAGGTGGGCATTTTCCAGTGCCATGCAGACTCTCCTCAACGTGTCATGACTCTCTTGTGTGATGCCGAATATCAAAATGTCATCCGAATAATTTAGGCAGTTGGGAATGTGTTTTATCACTTGATGTATTTCATTTTGGAATATTTCGGCGGCCGCCGACACTCCAAAGTTGAGTCTTTTGTATCTGAACAGACCTATGTGCGTTGAGAAGGTGGTGATGTACCTCGAGGTCGGATGTAGTTCTAACTGATGGTATCCCTTGTTCAGGTCTAGCTTAGAGAACACTTTAGATCCGTGCAGTAAATGCATCATATCAGTCATTCTTGGGGCCAGGTGTCGTTCCCGCTCTATGGCTACGTTGGGGGCCCTCATGTCCACACAGATGCGAATGCTGTCTTTGTTGTCTTTCTTCGGTACAGGTACAATGGGAGATACCCAGGGGGTTGGTCCCGATGCTGGTTCTATGATGTCCTGCTGCAATAAGGATTGGATCTCGTTCTCCACATGCCTTTGTATGTTTAGAGGTATGCCTCTGTAGTGCTGTGCTGTCGGGGTTATTTGGGGGTTGATATGTAGCTTTATTTGCTTGTCCTTTAACTTGCCCAAACCTTTGAACAGAGAGGGAAACATTTGTTTTATCAGGTCTTTGTGGCTGGTAGTGTAGGCCGACATTATTTGATACATGATTTGGATGAGTCCCATTTGAATCGCAGATTTGAAACTCAAGATGCTGCCGCCTGGTACGTCTCCTTTTATGACGTATATTTTGATCATCTGACTCTTGTCTTTGTATTGACAGTGTGCCATGAACATCCCTTGGCAGTTGAGAGGTGTGTTTGAACCATAAGAGTATATTAATGTGTCTGATTCTTTTAGTGACTTCTTGTGGTTGAGTTTTGTGTAGGTCTCATCATTTATGACATTTACTGTTGCCCCTGTGTCAATCAGGAATTCTCTGTTTTGTCCGTTTAATTGTAGTAGCAGTGTGGGACTGTATTCTGTGGCTATACTGTTTCCAATGGCATGCACGTATCCCCTTTTCCTGTCCCCACTGGATGAGGATGAAAGAGAGTCTCGCCTTCTGAGAGGCGAACTTTCTAGGTGTCTAATCTTTTGTCTGGAGTGTCTCCTGCTCGCATATTCTCTTCTTTCTTCCCGCCTTCTCCCCTTTCGTGGCGTATCACGGGATGCGCTTTGAGATTGACGTCTGGATCCTGTGGGTGACTGCCTCCTGCGAGATCTCGGGCTTTCTTTTGTTGCAAATCGGTCTGACCTCCTCGTGTCCCGGTGCCCTTCAGTGGATGGGAAGAACTTGATGTTTCTGCATACCGATTGGAAATGGTTTTCACCTCCGCACTTGTCGCAGTTGTGTCCTATGGCTGGACATGGACCAACGTGAGGATATTTAAAACCGCACCTATAGCATTTTTTTTGTTCAGTGGGACGTGGTGCTTCTTTAGACGTTCTGATGGGGCATATTGAAGCCGTGGAGGCAGACTGAGTGATTTTGATGTTGTCCAGTGATTCCGTCTGTTGCGTGAGGGCGGCATCCGCTCGCGCGAGTTGCAGTATCTCTTCTAATGTCCTGCTCTTTTGTAGTAATTTCTTCCTAAATTCTTGAGAGGCACAGCCGGCGATGGTTTGGGATTTGATTGCTTCTTCCGTTGAATATCTATCAAAATCACAATATTTCGCTCTTTTTCTAAGGCGCATTACAAAACTGTCCATGTTTTCACTGCTGTCCTGTGTGGAGGTGTGGAAAATATGACGTTCATAGTCAACATTTCGCAATGGTGCGAAATAGGCATTCAGGGCGTCGATGATACCTTGGAAGGTGTCTGTGGTGGACTCAGGCATTTCAAAAACGATGTCTCGTACCACTGGTCCTAGTGAGTGGAGTAGGATTCCTCTCAGTCGGCGCTCCTCCCTTACCCCTGATGCATCTATGTAAACATGTAGTTCTTTGAGCCATCTGGCCCATCTGGGGGCAAGGCTACTTGTGTCAGACATGTCGAACGGCGGCACGGCTAGTAGTTGTATTGATTCTGAGCCACAGTCGTCTTTGTGGGTGGCTTGACGGGGTGTGGAACTGGAAGAGGGGCTCAGACTGCCACTGTCTGGGTTGTCTGCAGACATGTTTGTTTCCTGTCTGTGCCCGAATAAGTGTCTTAGCGACTAGCCGTGTGACTTTCAGCTTCCTTTTTGCGTGTCCTGGAATGATTGTGCAATTGGTAGGCCTTTGATGTACTTCTCGCTTCTTAGCAGCTTGCCGTGTAGGTTGCAGCCCCCCCCCCGTGCTCTGGAATGGTTGCACGTGTGGTAGGCCTTTGATGCGCTTCTCGCGCTGAGCCTGAGGCAATGGTGGTAGGCCTTTGATGCGCTTCTCGCACTGAGCCTGAGGCAGCACGGTAGAATGCGATGATTTCGCACGCATGCAGGGCCGAAATGTAGGTCAAACGGCGTATGCGTGCTCTGTCCGCTGAGCACCGCGTGTAATACGCGATGAATTCGCACCCGTGCAGGGCCGAAATGTAGGTCGACCGGCATACGCGTGCTCTTTCCGCTGAGCACCGCGTGTAATACGCGGCTCGCGTGACACGTGGGTCGGCAGCTCCTTGCCGGCATATAAGGCTGTGGCGCGGTCGGGGACTCTTACTTGGTTGCGGCGGAGTCTCGCGTGCTTCGTGAGTAGCTCCGGATCAGCAGCATAGGCAGTGGAGTGCCTGGATTCTCAAACCGCCGGCAGTCAGGGCTTTTAAAGGTGCTCCGGCATCGGATTAATCCTCGTCGCCATTGTTGACATCTAACTTACAGGACCGCATGTAGAGTTTAACAATACATCAAGGCAGCCAGGCGTATGTAATGAAATAATAGGCCGAGGCGAGAGTACGTCTGCTACATTTCTTTATTTAACATCGACTGCCTTCCCAGGCGGTAACCCCTCCCCTCATACCACGTGGGACACAGCCCACTTTCCACCTTCACAGAAAGAGGACTATTCCTCTGACCCGTAACGGCCATAGAGGTAGGACACCACAAGGTTGAGGCTCTAACGTTCAAGTCTTTGATTGAGCATTGAGTTCAGTACTTTTAGCTTCACTGCAATGTGGACATTTCAAGAGTTCTCTGTGTCTTCGCACTTTTAAATCACCCTCTGCACAATTTTCCGTTTCTCAACACCCTGCCCGCACTAACAAACACTGCCGCGCCCTGCACACTACTCACTGGATTTAACTCGCTGCTTCCTGGACCGAGCTTCCTGCTGAATGCCAACCTCTCACACATGCGCCACTGCTCCCACTACGGATGGACTTGTCTGTGCTGCAGCGCCTTAATCTTCATTTAATTCTCTGATCCAGACTGCGCTGAAGCATACTTTCTTACGCAAGGGTTACCATGGTAACTGACCGCCCGCTCTCAACATTGCGTGCGCTCGGGTCCTTTGCTCGACTATGTTCGTGCTTGAGATAAAACACTGACAGAAACTGAAAATACTTTGTGTGCTGTGTTTGGAACGAAAATGCAGATACACTTTTTAAAAAGATAAAGTTTCTTGAATTACTTCTTTTAGAAGGCTGTAACTACTAGTTTCTGCAGCACTACCATAAATTACTATTACAAGTCGTTCTACATTCCGAACAGAATATCACTAAGCTCTGGTTGCGCCTGGCTGTCACAGATGAAGCTCACAGTGTTATCTTCGTATGCTCCTTTTTGTGCTCAGCTCAGACTCTGAATTTTCTTAGTTTCCTTTTTTGCCTTCAGAAGCTTCAAAAGACTGACCTTCTCTGGACTATTCTTGGATGAAAGGCAGTTTAGAGTCCCCCGAGAGATTCCAAATGACCTCATCTGCCTTCAGCCAATCAATTGCCGAAAGGGAGTCCTCCATCTTGCCATGGACACTGCTGGGTTCCTGCATGAACCTTGTTGAGGAAAATAAACACTACCACAAATTCACCTCACACTCAGCCACACTTTCTCCTGATGTTACATCTCATTGGTCTGCAACCCCTTGGTAGGGCGTTGACACTATTGGAATGAGAAATGAAGAGTGATGGAATGTAAGGATGGACACTGCCTGTGGGCGCTGTCTGGCTTGTTACCTACCCATTGATAGTCCATGGCAAGGCTAGTCTCTATGGACATTACCAAAAACGACCTGCCCCCTCCACACCCAAATACCACATCATGGTATCATTTTGAGCTAGCTATTTGCTTTCAGCGGGTTGCCAATGTTATTTCTAAGCAGTCTTGCAATGTTAATAGCTTAACTGCAGCTGTAAACCAGCTCCTGGTGTAATGAACATTTCTTAAAGTGTGCCTTCAGTCACTCGATTTATGAACAATATGAATGCCCTTGCATCTGTTCCTTGTTCTGAATACGTTAAAAACAAGCACTGCCAAAGCCAACCGTTACAACTGTTGCATAGGAATTAGATGGCCATTACTACACACTGTCATAATATGCAAAGGTACTAAACATTTGCCAGCCGTTGCTATTTATGGGCAGCTAGTACCATTATAAAAGTGTCTGGACAATGTCTATCCCATGCCTACACAAAAGTCTAAATTGTTGGCATGTATTTGTACCAGTTTTATAAACATGATATATAAATATGTATGCTTTAAAAATGAATTTGGTAAGTGTCGGAGCAAAGTATTGGAGACCTTTCTTCACTTTAATTTTCAGGATTAATTGTATTGCAACTTTAAGATTTTAAAATATTACATCCCAGCATTGAGATTAAATAAAAGAGAAATATCTGATAAATTGTTAAAACCACCGAGTAGGAATGTTTACAGTGATAGTACTGAGCACAAACAGGTGCTTGGGCAATCCTGCTAAGCAACAACGGTATGCAGAGAGTTGAAGTCTGTGCGGGGAGAACAGAGAACTGTGAACCAGTTTTTCCTCAGTGGCTATTGTGAGGAACTCATGGTGACAGCAAGTAAGACGGACACAAGTTATGCCTTATGGTTGCTAATAGACCACAATTGTTTTGCGCTGTGCCTCTGATTTGTGTTGTGCCTTATGGTCGCCAATAGACCACAATTGTTTTGCGCTGTGCCTCCGATTTTTGCTAGGCCTTACGGCCGTCAATAGACGACACTAGCTACCTCATGTATCCCAATGTGTTTTGGGCTGCACTATGACTCTCGCATCTAGGTGATACAATGCCATAGCTAGATCATCCTTACCTGCCTAGTCTGCCTCTACCTGCACTTGCCTAGTTTGCCATTACCTATACCTCTACTAGCTATGATAACATGCTGCACTCTATGCTGCACTCAGCCCGCCTACGATAGCTACATTTAGCCTGCCTACTGAAAGATGTACTTATCAACTGTACTGCCGAATGTACTCTAGTCAACTGCCACCGTCCCAAACTTAGACCCCATCTACTATACCTGAGCTATCTGCCTTATCTGCACAGGCCCCAACCCTGATCAGGCCGGATTACATAGCCTCACTCTAGTTCTATCTGCCACCCTCCACGGCGAAGTCACAAGATGCAAACCCTACAAGCCACACTAGCCCTTCTCACTCTATACTCCTTGTCCACATACCTAGACTCATTCCCACCACTGAACACACCACCCCCCAACGCTCAGCTCACTCCCCGGCCATGAGACAGACTCCACCTCAACCATTATTGAGTCGGAACTGCCTGACCGAAGAACCTCAACCACATAGAACCCTCAAATCTAAACCATGCAACACCATATCTAGAAATGCCAGACTCCGAGCCAGACTTGCAAAACTATACGAACCACGTGCCAGAACACTGACCACATCTAACCGTATCAAACCCTTACCCAATAGGGGCATAGACAAACCACACAGCCCACAACCAAAGACACAAAATGCACGTATACACACTTCTGCCACAACCCATGAAAAGACATGCACTCCCCCATCCACCAGCCCAGCTCTGAAAGGCGCATTAGTTAATGCTAGGTCCTTGATTGCTCATGCCATTGAGATTGCTGATCTTATCCAGACCGAAAATTTTGACTTTCTGGCCATCACGGAATCCTGGCTACATGCCGCCGCAGGACCAGCCATTATGCTAGCAACTCCCAACGGCTACACCATCCTAGGGGCAGACAGAGGTGAAGCCCGCGGAGGGGGCATAGCCCTTATCATTAAATCCAACCTATCCATCAGGCTACTGCCCCCGAACGACACTAATTCATGTGAAAGCCTAACAGCTAAACTAGCCATTAACAACTCCCAAACCCTTACTATTCAACTTATTTATAGACCTCCAGGCCCTATTGGAACCTTTGAGGAGGACATCTCTACCATCCTATCGTACAACCTAAAACAATCATCACAAGTCATCCTGCTAGGGGATCTTAACCTAGGCTTCAACGACTAAAATGACCCACAGGCAACTAGAGTAGCCAACCTACTCTCTGAACTAGGCTTCTCACAAAAAGTACTTCACCCTACCCACAACAAGGGTAGAATACTCAATTGGGTGGCAGACCACAACTGCAATGCCTCCATCCTATCGATCTCCCCACTAATTTGGACAGACCACTGCCTTATAACATTTGCTCTAGATACAATCAGACCTACAACCTCCCCAATCCAGCCAGCACCATCCATCCCAACCAGAAACAAGAAAAACATGACCCCGGACAACCTACTCCCGCTCATCCTCCCCACACTTAACTCACTAGCAGACAATCTGGACCCTGAAACACTAGTGGACATGTACAACAAAGTCATGTCCTGTGCCTTGGACACTATTGCACCACTCAAAGTGAGACGCAGCAAACCTAAAGCCCATCTCAACTCCTGGTACACCCCCACCTAAAAACTCTTCGCTCCAAAAAAAGACAAAGCGAGGTCGCATGGAAATCACAACCATCTGAAGAAAATAAAAGCACCCTGAGAGACATATCCACCCTCTACAAACAGGAAATACTGGCGGCCAAACGGGAAACGTACAACACTAGAATAGCCCAAGCTAACTCTAGCATGAAAGAACTCTTCATCATCCTAAAGGAAATAGAATCCCCCATCCCAGTGCCTGACAACTGTGTCAAAGATGAAACTTGGTGCACCAACATTCAACAAGCCCTAGCCAACAAAGTAACTACTCTCCAATCAAAAATTGCCACAAAAAAATCCTCGCTCAGTCTCAACACTAAGCCCAAAACAGCTATCACCCCTCCCAAAAATAACACCAACTACCCTCGCTTTAAGTTCTCTAAAGTATCGACTATTGAGACAGAAAAAATCATACTGTCACTCAAACCTTCCAATTGCCAGGGGGATCAATGTCCACCTCAACTGATAAAGGACGCAGCCAGAGATCTGGCTCCCTTTATCTCAAAACTTATTAACGCCTCTTTCTCTACAGGGACCATACCGAGCAACCTAAAAGAATCTTGGGTACTCCCATTGCTTAAAAAACAGACACTAAACCATGCCATACCCATGAACTACCGCCCAATCACCACCGTACCATTCCTCTTAAAAATCATAAAGTGGCGTACTCACAAATACAGAAACACCTTGAAAACAACAATTTACTAGGAGTATGACAGTCTGGCTTCCGTCCCCAACATGGAACCGAAACTGCCCTCTGAGACCTAAAAGCGCAAATTGACGAGCTAAGGGATCAAGGCAAACTAGCCTTACTCCTCCTCCTGGATTTATCAGCCGCATTTGACCTTGTTGACCACAAGGTCCTTTGCAGACACCTAGTTATAGCCGCGCACTTCTCAGAAGAAGCCACAAATTGGATCCAATCCTTCCTCAATAACAGGACAATGAGAGTCTTCTCCACCACTGCAGCAGCAGACTCCATCCCCATCAGATGTGGAGTGCCCCAGGGATCCTGTGTTTCGCCTACACTCTACAACATCTTCACTAAGCCCCTTTTCGATAATCTGGACCTTCTTGGCATCACCTACACTAATTATGCAGATGATACCCAGATTCTCCTACCACTTACCGGTGATTACGACAAGGATTTGGCCTTGGTGAACAGAGTGTATCTCATCATCCAGGCATAGATGGCCACACACGGTCTATGCCTGAATGATGACAAAACTGAAATCATCATCCTGGGTACACCCTCCACCCTCAAAAAACTGGGCCCCAACTACTACTCCTTTAACATTGACAACAACCAACTCACAACCGCCCACGCGGTTAAAACCCTGGGTTTCTACCTGGATTCCACCCTTTCTTTCAACAAGCAGGTCAATGCGATGGCTTCGGCAACCGCCTACACCTGCAAATTGATAAGATCAGGCAAACCCTTCCTATCAAACGATAGCTGCATCACACTTGCGAGAGCGCTCGTGCTATCAAAACTGGACTACTGCAACTCACTCTACATTGGGGCTAACAAGGAAGTCATCAAAAGAATCCAAATTCTGCAGAACAACGCGCTCAGAGCAGCACTTCGCATTCCTAGGAGAGCCCACATCACCGCACTCAGACGAGCTAACAACTGGCTCTCTATGCAGGAGAAAATCCAACTAAAAGTTGCCTCCTTGGTCCACAAATGCCTTAACAACGCCGCACCGCTGTACCTATCTGCCAGATTCACCAAACTAAAACCAACAAGACATACGAGATATGCTAACTCCAATAACCTATCCATACCTAGAGTCAAACTGACTTAAGTCGGTGGCTGCAGCTTTCAGGTTAAGGCAGCTCAACTCTGGAACGCCCTACCATCCACCTTAAAGTCTGACCAACCCTACCCCACCTTCAGACACAACCTTATAACATGGATCAAAAACACAGACACCTTAGATCTTCTACTGCCTGGACCTACCCAAGCCTAGGAACTCCTGTTTAGGACTGAAAATACATGCTTCTACATTCTTTACATGCTGTGTATCTTTTTGCGTATATTTCTGTATATTTTGCATATATTCCTGCATTTTTGTTGTATATTATTCTTGCTGCTCTATTTGACCATGTAATCCTGTAACAAAGCTTTGAGCTGTCTTATAAAATGCGCCCGGTTACCCTTGGGTCTGGTGCGCAATATAAATAATAAAAACAAACAAAACAAACAAGTGATCACAGTTCAAGGGCATTTATTGAACAATACATTCGGTGTGTATGTTGGAAAATCGCATATTCTAAACCTAAATCTAAGATGGGAGCAAGCATCGACCACCAAATGAAAAATAAGGCGTTGTGTCAAAATAAAAGAGCCTATACTAAGAAACCTATTGCCAAACCTCACAACCTATACAAAACAAGGGTGTCGGATAGTTTTCAAGAAAAGAAGTGTTCTCAAATATGTCAGGATGCGGTAGCCGGGGTCTCCCTTCCCCACATTTTGGACACTGGGTAAGATGGGAGCTTGGAGCACAGTACAGTCTTGGGCTTCTCCAGCACAGGAGAACAGTTCTATTGGCAGCTCTCGGGACACACTCTCAATCTCAGCTTCCAGGGTCGTCGATGGCCAAGTCTCGTTTCACATGAAAGTCTCTTGCCTTCGAGGACCTGACGTGTTCAAATAACAAAACAAAAATTCCTTTTACAAATGAAGTTTGTAAGGGCGATAATAATTCACTCCTGGATCCCCCTCTTGTGGACGCTGACCCTTCTCAATTATTTATCACAGTTTCATGTAGGGTGACGGCTTCACCCCTGGGTGCCCCTCTTCTGGGCACTGACCCTTCTTGTATCGTTTTCAACAAACATTATTGCCTAGTTCCAAACACAATGTTTCTTGGGAATTTAGACTTAGCCCCTCTTGGGATTGGTTTCCCTTGTTTCTTCTTACTGCAGGATTCACGCCCCTTTCTTTCATTTAGTCTGCAGATCAAATTTCACTGGATAAACTGCCAATGGATAAGTGCAGGCCTATGGTGGGATAGGCCAGTGGGTGCCACAGCAAGTGCAGGGAGTGGGCGGAGGCTTAAGGTAATTGGGTGTGGGAGGCCAGGACCAAGGAGTACACATAAGAGCTCTGGTCACCAATCTCAGCAGCTGTGGCATTTATCAGAGGGGGGGGGGGGGAAGGAGGCGGTGAAAAGGAAGGTCTTGAGGAGCTTCTGGAATTTGAGGAGATCCGGCTCAAGACAAAAAAGGAAGGGTGAGGCTATTCCATAGGAGGGAGCCTGCCGAAGAAAGATCAGCCACCAGCTCGCTTGTTTAGCAAAGTGCTTGACACAAAAGGAGTTGGTACCGGAGGAGTGTAAAGATCTGGAGGGAGAGTATTTAGTGAGAGTCAGTTGCAGATGGCGTGGCTCCCAGCCCGAGAGCCTTCTGGATGATGCAGAGGGATTTTAATTTTATCCTTGCAGCAACCAGGAACCAGTGGAGAGATTCTAGGGCTGGAGAGATGCTGTCTCTGGGCTTGAGGCCAAGGACAAGTCTTTCAGCTCTATACTGGATTAGCTGGAGGGGGTCGTAGAGAAGAAGAGGGTAGATTGAGGAAAGGGCTATTGAGAGAGTTCATGGTCATGACAAGCATATTGTGCCAATATGCTTGGCATGACCATGAACTAACCCAGTGTGAATGATTTTTGAGTTGTGTATATTGATTTGTTCTTATTGATGTATAAATATGCTTTGTTTAGATATTGATAGGATGATTTTTTCTGAATAAAATGTGTTCAAACTAATTGTCTACGGGAGTTCAGTAGAGTGACTAACCCCCTAGGGGTTGTCTGTGGGTTTTTTTTGATGAATAACAGTCATTAGGAAAACAGGAGCAGAAGGTAGTTGGTGGTTCATATTTTCAAATATACAAGCACCTTTTATACCACCTTCCCTTGTACACAAAAAATGTGTAGGCACGACCTTTTGTTTACAGTGTTTGGCTAAACGTCATAAAAAAATCCTGTCTTGATTTCCTTACCAATTTGGGCAGCGCATCTATTGAACTCGTTTACAATGAGGTCAGAGTTTTAAAAAACCTCTTATTTGACTGGGAATGGATTAAAACTTTAAAAGTCTATACATTCGTATTCTTCCTTAAGTCATTTACAGGGAGAACACAAGAAGGAAGGGACCGTATCTACATATTTGGCTATTTACCCAAATAAGTATACCAGGCATCTCTTTCTGCATTTTCGTTGGAATTTGATTCTGAGAAAACAGATCCTGGCGAGATATAGTCTGCTCCGCTCCTGACAGAGTGAGCAGTCTGCCACTTTTGTAACATGGACAGCTAAAATGAAACCCTTCGGCATCTATTGGTTTCTTGTAAGGCTCTTCAGATCTCAAGAGGGAATTATTTAAGAAAATGTGAAGGCATTCTCATGAGAGATCAGGAGGATTTGGTATGGTCAAATTGCTTAACTAGTCATACTACCAGCACAGTTCTTGCTGTTATTGGCTTTTTAAGATGTTTGAAATTAGATTTGCCTTTTACCTCGAGTGTGGGGAATATCTGGAACTGTAATCATCTTTTATTGGCAATTATGTTATTTATTGAACAGGAGCAATAACAAACATCTTTTTGATAAAGGATTACTCATTATTTGATTGATATATACTTTGATCTTTCCTTATGTATTAGATTTACTTTATGTAAGAAAGGGATCATCCTTTCTGAATTGTACAATGATGCTGAATTTGGCATTGTTCTACATGAATTTTAAGACATTTCTTTATTTTTTAGGGTTTTTTGTTTTCATGTACTTGTGCTTAATGTGTTATATCGCTTGTATTTATTTTTCTTGTCTATCGAAACTCGCTTCAGGTTAATTTTCTGCTTTTTTTAACCAGATAACAATTTCAAAAGAATGTATGAATAAATAATAACAGTGTGAACTAATTAGGAATGGGAATATCCGTTCTATTAAGTCTTCAATTTGTTGTATTAGTTTTATTTTTGTCCAATGGTGGGATGGAGAGTGGGAAGGGGGTTAGAGGGTGTAATCAAGAGACCATCCAATAAACTATTTCGGGACTCCTTCCTAACTTCTGGGGCAGAGCTACACACAATACCAGCCATCACGAACTAGACATTCCAATTTTGCACTTTCCTTTTATCTCTGAACAAAGGGGCAGCCCTTGCAAAAACATCACGGCGCCATCTCAGGAAGAAGCAGATTAAGGCAGAATTGCCAGTGGTAAAAACTCTCCTAGGAGGGGAAAGGCCCTGTATTATTCTGTAATAAGCTAAGAGTGATGCTAGAAGATGTCAAACCACCTGCACAGAGATGGCATCATACAGACGAGTAGAAGAGCTGTGATGCACATCCACTCATCAGATTCTTATACAGTAAAAGCTGGCCAATGACTGGAAGAGTGTGGGAGCAAGATTTCAAAGCATAACAGGTGACCTGGAGCAACAGCACATCAACCCAGCTGTCCTGAAACAGGAACAACAAAGTTAGTAGACACCGTAAAACATGCTAAACAAAGCCCCCTTTCTCTGCCTGAAAGAACTGAACATATTGTGGGGCCACAACAGCCTTGCACAAGCAACATTATTACCGCATCACCATGCCCACATGTTTGTCCAATCAACAAGTAGCATGCTGGAACCGTGAGAATGAGCACCACATGACTCCAAAAGCCATGGATGCAAAGTTTGTTGATACACCTCTTGACATTGTGGTGGACTAAACATCCCAGATGCATTGCTAAAATAAATTCCCAGGCATGACACACACTATCTTTTCAGGTGGCTCTATGCAGATCTCCATTAATCTGACAAAGTACATCTGTTGCAAACAGAAATGTGAGGATATTTCTACAATAGTAACATTTTATCCCATTACCCCCGCACTATTAAAATGTTCTCAAATTTAAAGCACAAACATTTTATTTGTGTACCTAATCATTGTTCTACTAAGTACTTATTTGGTTTGGCATGGTGTTGAAGCTAATTAAATTGTGTCTGCTTTATCATTGGAATGGATTCTCAAGTTAGACCTACACACCTTGTATTAGGGGTCACTTTACATCCTTATACAACAATTTAACAAACCATTATTCAAAGTTGAAGTAAGCATTTGGTGTCTCAACGCAGAAAGCAGGTATTTTTAACAATGCCAAGTCCATGGTAAGTGCTAGGGAAATCAAAAGATAACAAAAGACACATAAAAGACCATTCTCATGCTAACAGTGACACAGTTTACCAGTTTGTTTCTTGCTCAGTCATGAACTCAGAAAATGACTGGTCTTCGTTTTTGCAGTGATCAATCCCCCCAAAACAACGTGGCCCGATTTACAGTCTTCCTTTGTGTGCCGGAAGCCATGTAAACTATACATACTGAGAGGCAAATTAGATGCTACTAGAAGGTGACTGGATTGCTTTGACATACACATTCCTGCAGCTCATCAAATCTTTTGTAGTCGACATAAGGGCTGATGCAAGAACAAAGCACTCTTATTGACCTCCCTTATAGCAAATGAATCCTGTCAGTCCTGCATTTAAGTCTCAGAATAGTTCTTGTTCTCTGTTATTTAGAGAGTGGGCTACGAACAGTTCTTTGAGCCCAATTCCAGCCCTAGGTTACTATGACCTGTATGATTGCATCACTTGTTCCTCTATGGGTCTTCTTGTGCTGGCTCAAGGCAGAGCTGTGGTGGTAGCACTTGTCACACTGTGTGCACTTGTACGGCCTCTCCCCTGTGTGAGTCCGCACATGTTGGGTAAGGTCTGAGCTCTGACAAAAGCTCTTTTCACAGGCCGTGCATTTATAGGGCTTGAGGCCAGTGTGTGTCCGTTGGTGCCGGATTAGATTGGAACTGCTGCTGAAACCCTTTCCGCACTGCTTGCACCGGTAAGGTCTCTCACCTGTGTGGGTCCGGTGGTGCAGTTTCAAACCTGGGTTATCACTGAAGCTCTTTTCACATTCTGAACACTTGTAGGGTCTCTCTCCAGTATGCGTACGCTGGTGGATTACCAGTCGGGAGTTATTAGTAAAACTTTTATGGCATAGATTACACTGGTAGAGCCGTTCTCCAGTGTGGGTCTTCAGGTGCAGGTTGAGATGGGTGAAGGTGGTGAAGTTTTCATCACATGCTGTGCACTGGTAGGGCCGCTCCCCAGTATGGCTGCGCAAGTGAATCTTTAACTCAGAGCTGTTAATGAAACTCTTTTCGCACTCCAGGCACTTGAAGGGCCGTGCCAACATATGTATCTTTTGGTGGCGGGCCAGGTTGGCACTGTCTCCGAAGCTCTTGTCACACTCGTCGCAGGGGTAGGAACGCTCACCACTGTGAGTCCGAAGGTGGATTACGAGAAGGACTCTCTTTGTGAAGCTTTTATCACAAGCAGTGCATTTGAAGTGCCGTTCCAACGCATGTGCCCTGGGTGGTGCAACAGACTGCACAGGAAGATTCAAAACCTGCTGGTAGTCTGGGGATTTCTCCAGCCGATGACTTGTTAAGTTGAGTGGCTGCTGCATTGAAAGCTTGCTCAGTTTATCAAAGACCTTTTCTCCATTAAACGGCTTTGGGCTATTCTCTTTGGTTTTCCCTGGAAATACTTGTCTTGGGTACCGTTTGTCAGTGATTTTCCTGGGACCTTGTTCCTTGTTCTTGCTTGTCTGTCCATCTCCTGTTGAAAAAAGCAAATACATGATGAAAGAAACATAACATGCTTTTAAAAAACACCCAATTCTCTTTAGTACCACTAAAATGATTTTAAGAGGGTTACCTGTTGCATCCCCCAGCTCACAACAAAATATTGGTTATCAAACATATTCTTTCTTGGTGGAGCAAGATGAACTGCCACTGAAACCTTGATGGACACCAGAGTGCAACATTTTGGACAAAGAACACAAACCCTACACTAGGAGTGTTCTTTCACAATACATAGCAGAGAAACTACAAGTGTCACTATCTGACCTAACCTCTGCATGTAGACATTCTACTTGCGTTGCAAATGGAGATCAGGAAGTCAACAATAAAGACAATGTTTTCAACAGAGAAAGAGTACGAGGGGGAGGGAGGTTGCTTAGTCTAAACAATAATTACAGGGTCTGTAACTCCTCTGTTTTTATTTCCCTGTAAAGTTGAAACACCAGACTCTGCATTGTATAGGGGTAGAACGAATGGCATGTAGGTTATGTTTTGGATTTTCTGAACTTCCAGAAGGGGTTCAATAGAGTTCACTCGCTATTTTTTGAGCAAATGCACAATGGATTTTTTCAAATCATGACAAATCCCTGAAAGATTATAAGAATAAAATGTAACCAGAGGCTGTTTGCGATAAAAGGTAGCAACTCCAACCCTAGCAAGTGTGATGTACCTTCTCAGTTGTTTGATTTCCTGGAAGAGTGTATACACAATTAGGGAAATGAGTTTTGCCAATTACCAGATGGGCGTGGCCAAGACCTCTGTTGTTTTCCAGGTGTCATTTGGGCGTGCTGCTTTATTTTGAATTTTCCTACTTCCAAAGTAATACCAGCCAAACTCCCCCATGCCCTCCCTTCTCTCACTATACCTTCTTCCAATAGTCAGTCATTCTGGCGATTTGCCATAAAACCTCGTGCTCTAAGGGCACAAAGAGACTTGTCGTAGCCATCATCCTGCTCAGGTACACTCTCTTTTCTGCCAGCTGTAAAAACACCCTTTGATGGCACTGGAGGCTCAGTCCCCCTTTCCTATCCCCTCAATTTCTTCTGAGATGAGCTGCTGGTCAGAGAGAACACTGCAAACACTTGTTGATCAGCCCAACTCCTTGTAAAACGTGACTTGTAGTTTTGAAAATATCCTAATTCTTTTTAAGTAAAGCTGTTTTTGAAGAGACTATGTTAAAGGCATAATTCTAAAATGAAAGTAATTAGTGGTAGTAATGTAACATTTGCTTTTTGTCAACTTTACATCAGAGGCTTGCTCAAATATTGTTTTCTGATGAAGGGCTGAAAGAAAACAGAATCCTGACAATATTGCATTGCAGATGTTCAAAAGAAATCAACAGAACTTTTCAAAATGTTCACGGATCTCAGTTTGCCCCGGCAATCTAGTTGTAAACCTACACTATTCCAGCCCCTAGGAGGAAACTAGCTTTAACCATCCAAGGAAAAACCTTTACTATTCAGGCAAACATACTCCTACAAGAAGGTCGTCACCACCCTTATAAAAGACCAAGTGATCAGCTCGCTCCTTCTTTCCTTCGAGACCTCTCCTATGGAGATAGATCAGAAACTTTAAGATATGTCTCAGGTGAAGAACTATTCTTGTTCTGCACAGTATGGAATGTTCTTCCACACCTCCTCATTACTAGCATTTGCATGGCTCCACAGATTATTAAAGGGGCGATCCTCAGAGCCTTACTAAAATAAAATCCTACTCTCTACCATGATGAGGTCAAACCCTCAAGCTCTCGATCCATATTTAACATTGCCTTCCTGGCCACGATTATGAATAAAATCGTGACCCGTCAACTGACTACTCTAAGTGACGATTCCCCCCTTCTAGGTGAACAATCTGCATTTAAACCAGACCGAAGCACTGTTTCTTCTCATGAGAGAACACATCCTAAAGTAATTGGACAAAAACACTTCCACTTAATTAATTTTCAGAGGCAGGTCTATAAGATGGAGTTAGCTGCTGGAGACCTTAGTTGAGGCACAGATTTTAGATATATACTTCTTAGAATTGCGCTGTTTTTATAGTGCCTGCTTTTAAGTATTTTAGTGATTTTGTAGAAGTGTGTTATTTTAAATTGTGCTTTTATATCTGCAGACCTTTATTGGAGCATCACTAGCAATATAATGGGCGAAAAAGCCTTCCTTGTAGTGTATTTTTACTGCTCTCGAGACCACACATGCTTATTAGGTTAAGAACTACAGTTCCCAAGAAAACTGTAGTTCCACGCACTCTGGCGGTTCGTGGCGAGTTGAGTGATCCTTATCCTGCCAGCCTCCATCTGCTCCTACCTGCATACTTTGATACTATGGCATCTGTTTGCGATCTAGTTTCAGTCATCCAGAGAGACCGTAGGACTAGACTTCTATCTCTATGGACGACGCTTTCAATGTGGATGATGCCCTAATTAGTAATTGCATTCCTATACCCGATGACCATGCCATATTAACAGCATCTTCTCTTCCGGATCAGGATAAGGCCTTAAATATTGAGCCTAAAATTATTACCGAGCTTACACATGATCCTGGTACGGACATGCTAAACATCCCCCTCAATACACAAGCACTGAATTGTGTGCTATTAAATATGCGATCCCTGGTGAAACATGGGTCTGAAGTGGCTGATTATATTTCACAGATCAAAGTAGATTTTCTGGCCATGAGTGAGACATGGGTTCACGATGCTGATCAACACTCCTTACAACTGGCAATGCCCCCTTGTTACCTACACATACACCTCAATTGTCCTGATAAGAAGGGAGGTGGTGTTGCTTTGATTTTTAAATCTGCTATTAAAGTTCAGAAAGTTACCCACAAAGCTTTTCGTACTCTGGTTTCTCCCTTATTGCGCTCTCAAAAAGAGAACACCTATCTTGAAGATTTCATCTCCGGTTTCAGACAGGATCTTGACCAGGTTTTTGATACACTAGCCCCTCAGAAAATTTCCCATCAGAAAAAGGTTTACTACTCTCACCGTTCCCTTTACGCCTGAGGTAATTGAGGCCAGAGCACAGAAGCGAAAACTGGAACGCGCCTGGCGTCAACATCTCACTGAGCTTAATCTTAGTGCTTACAAACAGGCTGCTAAAATCTTAAAATCTATGATTTCAATCCTACAGGAACTAAAAGGATGTACTACCACTTCCACTACACCTGTAGATAACAACTGGTGTCTACGTGTCCATGATGGTTTTACAGATAAAAAACGTAAACATCAGGACAATATACGAGACCAAGTAAAATGATTGTCTACCATCACAGACTCTGCTACTAGTGCGGTCAAAGGACCTGGTATCAGATGAGGAAGTCCTGGAAGTAGTCCACAAACTTAAACCCACCTCTTGCAGAGGCGATATATTTCCTGCTACATTGTTTAAAGAGTTTCTCTACACTAGTTCCCTGGGTCACAAGGTTCATAAATTGCTCCTTCAAAGAGGCCTCTGTACCCGAAAACATTAAGGAGGCCTGGGTCACCCCATTATTGAAGAATAACCTTTGTGCAGGAGGCACCCCAGCCGGCCCATAGGACTGGGGTTTTCCCAAATGGCACTTTAAGATGGAATAGCAGCATCCGCGAGATGGATGGGGATGCAGATTAGTACTCAAGCATCAAATCAATAATGACAACTCAATAGTTTGGCAAAGGGAGTCTGTTTAAAGTACAAAAAAACAGAGAATTATGAATATCAGCAGTTGCTCGATCTTCCTTCTCGCTTCAACTCCGATGAACTTCACAAGAATCGCATCCTTTATACTAAAAACTTGTCAGCCCGTGACGTTAAATGCTAAAAATGTAGCATGCAATTCTACTGGTTCTAGAAAGGTAACTTTACTATATGTATTATATCTGTATATGATACTGGAGTAAAAGGATTGGATAACTAGTGTCAGGTGGGGCATCTAAGCCCTTCCTTCAGAATGACTACTGTGGACGTCACTAAAAGTATGTCGTCTCATTGGTTCTACGAACTATAGGATCCTAGATTACTTGGTGCATTGTGATTGGGTTGATACGTCACCTTGTACTTTTCCACTTTGCTTAGCAGCATGCAGAATGGTCGGCCAGGTGCAAGGTGCCCGTCAGCTCCCCTAGCCTCCCACCAACCAGTACCACCATCCATCACTGACCCACTGGCCATGTGTCAATGAGCTCATTTGTAGGCCTCGATGCTGCCTCTCTGTCTGGGATAACTCGGATATCTTTGCATGGCTCAAGGCTGCGCATTGGTGTGAAGGCCCCAACTCGTCTTGCTTGACAGGTCACGTGTTTTAGGCACAGTGAAATCGTCTTCGTCTCCATGTAATTCATTTATTTGATTTTAGCTTTCTGTCCACCAAATGCCTTCTGCTGCTTATCTTGACTCCTTTGAACAGTATACTCTGCTCTTGGCGTCATGAATTGCATTAGCCTGTGTAAGCTAAGATGACCTTGGTTTCTTTGCAAAGGTCTCCTGCATCTGAGTTTCGTTGCTGTCCTTGGCTTTCGATTCCCGTGTTCGAGGGCCTTCTCTCCTGGGGCCTCTGGTAACTTGCGGTTGGTTCTGCCCTTTTGCAAAGTGGACATATACGTCATATAAAGTGCTCCTTTTGAGGTAGATATGTATATGTGGCGCTTGCCGCATCCAATTTCCTACTAAGCATAGCAAGCCGCATGATTTCCTCAGCTTTCTTGCGTTTCCAAGAATATGTACACGTGTAAACTGGTTGCATATCTTCATCACTCTTATGGCATAAGCTTCTTATGCTTGACATCGTCCTTTTACTTCACTCAGGATGTCGCTTATCCATGGTGTTTCGTCTCTTTTCGTAATTCACAGGTTGTTGTTTTCTTTATCTGCGAGTCAGTCGGAGTTCTTGTCACGTCACCATTCGTCCTCTTAGGACTTTTGTGGCTTCTTCAGGCATTATGTTTTGACAATCGTCATTCTGTCTCACTTGTCGAGACGGTTTTCTCAATTGGTACCTTACTGTCCAAGGTTTATTAAGTGTAGTTACTTGAATAGGTACTGTCCGTCTGATAGTTACCGAGTCCCACTGCGGATCTCTGCAGGTTTATTTGCTCATCATACGTCACATATCTTGGCGTGACTGTTCCTGGAACTTCAAAATGGTCGGTTGGAGGGCAGGCCAAATTTGAGGCCTCCTCTAAACCTTGATCTGGCAGATGTTTGCAATTATCGTATTAACATTCTGGATAAAATAGCACACATGCAGTACCAAATGTTTTTTGAAAACCAGGACATTCTTGCAACTCAGCAATCTGCTTTTCATCCCAATCACGAGACAGACAGCTATGCTCAACCTGAAGTCGCATATTGCAGGTGTCACTGAAGAGGGAAATGCAGCATTGCTTAGATCCATCTGCCGCTTTCGAGCTTGTGGATGATTGTCTTTTGGCGGATAGACTATCTACTGTTGGCAGATGTACTACCTCTGCCACAGCAATGTTCAAATACTTTCTTGGTCCAAGAAGGGAGTAGTTTCTTACCTGTAACTCCATTTCTCCAGCGTTGGTATCTTTCATGGATTCACATGCTGTGAATATTTAGTCAGGCTGGGAAACCTCAGCAACTTTGCACTTTCCTTTGGAAAACTTCGACACTTTAGTGTCCTATCAACGTCCTTTTTGGGTGCTTTAGGCCCCACCAATAGGACATCTGCTATAAATAGCCCTGCGGCTTCCCTTCAGATTTTAACCTCCAAAGTAGAGGGAACCCCGAAACCAGGTTTGCCTGCAGGGGCGGCCGGATGTGAATCCATGAAAGATACCAACGCTGGAGAAATGGAGTTACAGGTAAGAAACTACTCCCTGCTCCAGCATTGGATCTTTCATGGATTCACATGCTGTGAATAGATTACATAGCAGTACAACCAATGTGTGGCAGTGTGTCACAGGAAAACCAACAAACAGTACTTAATCGTATACATGAGACAACAAACCCATCAAGTGTCAAAGCACATAGAAAAAACCCTGAAGCTGCAGGGTCTACCTTATTGAAACAGGCGTTGAGGACCGCATGCCCCACCTGCACATCTTCCACATGTTGCTGCCCCAGACAGTAAAGCCTGGTGAAGTTATGCGGCACCACCCAGGAGGCCACCTGGCAAATGTCCACCAGCAGTATCTCAGAGCACAGCTCTGCTGACGAGGCAGTGGACCTTGTAGAAGGAGCTTTAGGAGCAGTCCTCAAAGGCTTTCCAGCTTTTGCGTGGCAAAATGAAATTGTAGAGGAAACACTGCAGGAAAGTCCTTGCTTGGTGATGGCCTGCCCCCTGTTGGACGGTCCATACACCACAAACAGCTGCCATGACTTCCTGAAGTCACGTGTGCGATTCAGATGAAAACTTTAGTGCACTCTTAACGTCCACAGAATCCAGGGCCATTACAGCTTGCGAGGATGCATTAGCAAAAAACAAGGGTAAAGCAATAGAGCCAAGTTTGTGAAATGCCTTTGGCACTTTCGTAATAAAGTGCGGGTTAGTGGCCAGGAGAACCTTGTCCTTCATAAATCTCAGGTAAGGCGGGTCAATGACCAGTGCTTGCAATTCAGACACCTGCCTAGCGGAGGTAACTGCCACTAGAAAAGCCACCTTCCATGAAAGGGACGTCAAGGGAGCCTTGACGTCAACGTCAAGGATGCAAAAGGAGGCTTCCTCAAAGCTGAAAGGACCACATTAAGGCTCCACACCAGTGTAAACTTCTTCACCGGAGGAAATGTCCAAAACAACCCCTTCAGAAAATGTGTTACCAAACGATCACTGAACAGAGGAGCAGCAATGGTGCTTTCTCGTGAACCTAGAAATCGCTGCCAAATGCACCTTAATGGATATCAACACTAGGCCCCCTTCCGCCAGGTGTAACAGGTACGGGAGAACCTGCGCTGGAGAAACATTCAAAAGGTTCAACCGCAGGATGACCCTTACACCATTCACAGAATCTCGCCCATTTATGCCCATAGAAGACATTTGTGGAAGGCACCCTTGCTGCCCAAAAAATCCGGCGACACTCGTGGGACATTTCTAAATGACTGAACTCTGAGTGATCAGGAGCCACGCCGCTAGGCTGAGAAACGCCGTCTTGTGATGCCACACGCTGCCGTCGTCCTGAGACAGGCGATCCGGATCTGCCCCCAACCGAATCTGCTCTTCCACCACCAGATGGAGGAGATCTGAGAATCAAGTCTGCCTGGGCCAGAAGAGGGCCACCAAAATCACTCAGCACTGGTTCCTCCGAACCCACTGGATGGTCCTCCAAATGAGCGGGAAGGGCTGTGGGGAGCCGGGGAACGCATACACGAAGAGACCCGTCCACAGGAACGAAAACGTTTCCCTCAATGACTCGGGATGAGCCCCTCTTCTGGCAAACTCCAGACACTGCTGGTTTACCCTCGTAGCAAAAAGATCCAACTGAGGATGCCCCCATCGTCGGAAGATCCTCGACACCTGCTGCTCCTTCAGCCTCCACTCGTGCAGCTGATTGGCGCCCCTGTTGAGCGTGTCTGCTTGAACATTCAGAACTCCGGGCAGGTGGAAAGCGACAATGCTGATCCCTTGAGATAGAGCCCAATGCCAAACATCCTGCGCCTCCTTCGACAGGACACTGGAATGTGTGCCCCCCTGTTTCCTTAAATAAAACATCATGGTGGTATTGTGCGTTAACACCCTCACCACCGATCCACAGATGCGCGGAAGACACAACTTCAGGGCCCAGTGCACCGCCCTCAAATCGAGCACATTGATGTGGAACAGTCTCCACCCGAGACCACAGGCCCTGCACCTGCGAGCCGTCGGGGTGTGCCCCCCCCACCCGACCTGGGAGGCATCGCCACAATCGTAAACTGGAACTCCCGCTCCAGCAAGGGCATCCACCTAACAAGATTGATCGTGCACATCCATCAGCGAAGGGCATCCACCAGGCTTTTGCTGACCGCCAACTTGTCTGACCACAATCCTCAACTCTGCGACCATCTGTCCGCGAGGAACTCCTGCACCGGCCACATGAACAGACAGCAATTGGGCAGAAGAGGGATACACAATGCCATGGCCCCCAACAGCGACATGTAACCTCGGACCGATACCGCTGAGCCCTCTTTCCACTCGCTTGCCTTGGCCCACAACTTTCCCACATGCTCGCTGGAAGGCTTCCCCAGATTTTACCAGGTAAGAAACTGCACTCCGAGAAACACCAACTCTCCGGATTGCGTCAAATATGATTTGTCGAGGTTGACGGCGAATTCCAGCAGTTGCAAAAGCTGCATGGTCACCACAAGAGACTCTCGTGCCCTTCCCTTCGATGAACCCCCACGCCAACCAATCGTCCAGGTAGGGGTACACATGTTGACCTTCCCTCCAGAGGAAGGCCGCCACCGGCGCCAGACAGTTCGTGAACGTCCTGGGGGGACGACTTCAGGCCAAACGGGAGGACAAGAAACTCAGTGTTCCTCTCCGACCACAAAACGCAGGAACTTGCGGTGCTTTCGTGGCATTAGGGATGTGAAAATAGGCATCCTGCAGATCCAACGACGCCAGGAATTCACCCGGCTGACCTGAATGGATGACATCTTGAAGAGTGAGCATCTTGAACTTCAGGCGTTGCAGAGTCTTGTTCAACACCCGAAGATCTAGAATAGGCCTCCACTTGCAATTGGACTTTTTCATGACAAAGTACTGGGAATAAACCCCCTGGCCCCGCTCCGCAACCAGAACTGGTTCAATCACCCCTTGCTCTAGCATGAGAACCACCTCCTGCCACAGGATTGGAAGATGCGGCTGCAGTACATGCACTGGTAGAATAGGGACCAGAGAACCCAGCGATCTGATGTTATCTTTCGCCACTCGTCGATGAGGATGGCGACCCTGCGCCCCAGCAGATTGTCCATATGGCAGTCATTGTTGAGTTTTAGTTAGCCGCCCCTTAGCCGCAGATGACTGCAAACTCTTCTTTCGCTGAGCCTGGAAGTCCCAGCCTTTCTGCGCCGACTGGACAGACTGCCAACACCCTTGAGAGGAGTAGCTGGAGCACCCGTAACCTCGATCTATGGAAGAAGCAAACTGGGCATTGCCCGAGGCCACACCGAAAGCCAGAAAGGAGCGAAAAGAGCACCCACTCTGCAAGGAACCCAAGGATTTAGCAGTTTCCGTATCCTGTTTCAGGGCCTCATCAACTTTCTCATCGAACAAGTGCTCGCCCTCACAGGGCATGTCGATGACCGTAAATTTTGGACCTCCTGGCGAAAGTCAGTGCACTTCAACCAGGCCTGCCGCCGAAGCACCACTCCATTGTTAATCTGTTTGAAACCTGACTCTGCCAGGTCCACAGCAATATTTATGCTGTGGTTGGAAGTGTCCTCCCTTTCACGCACCAACAGCATTGCTTCCTTTCGGTGTTGCTCCGGCAGATGTTCAAGAATCGGGCAAGCCAATGACATTTCACAATCATATCTGGCCGTGATCGCCACGGAATTTGCAGCCATTACAGTCGTAGCCCATACTGTCAAGACCTTCTTTCCAAAAGCGTCCTGCTTCCTAGCCTCACTGTCCAGAGGCGTAACACATTTATGTTGGCTCCTGGCCTTATGGCTGGCAGCCGCCGACACTACTGACTCAGGCGTGGGCTGCGACACCAGGCATCTACGGGTAGACTCCGGAGCCTTGAATTTCTTTTCAAGGCGACCCTTCTCAGCCAACAAAAGCTTAAGAAGCTTGATTCTAACTACGACAACTTTACTATTGCCCAACATGTTATTCCCGTTTCCAAAACAGTGAAGACATTGGGAGTCTTTTTTAAACCCCGACTATGCTTCAATCGTCCGGTCAGCCACCTTAAATCCACATGCTGTTACTACACCCAACTACTATGGCACGTCTGCCCTTTTTGATCTGATGCTAATTGAGCGACGATAGCAGCTGCTATCATTAATTGTAAATTGGATTATTGTATGATAGGAACCTCGCAGACCAATATCAAACTTGAGGTAATTCATAACAGCGCTGCTCGCACCGTTTGCAGTTTGAAGCGCAAAGTACATGTCACTGACGCCCTTACACTGGCTGCTAATCCGACAAAGGTTACAGTTCAAGGGCTTAGTCACAGTTTTTAAATGCCTTCATGATGAAGCACCACTTTATCTGAAAACCAGAATAAAGCATTCCACTGGACGCACCTTGCGCTCACATGATATTATTGGCCCGAGTCAACCACGCATCATCTTGAAGAAAAATGGGGGAGCCAGCTTTAACTGCTGGGCTCCCGCTCTGACAGCGACTCAACCGCTCTTTTCAAGAAACATCTGAAAACATTTCTCTTCGATTCTGAACTCGGCTGAATGACTTAAAAACTGCTCCAAACCCTAATAATCCACTATGTCAAAACTTTTTCTAGTCTTCGGCTTGTTTGCTGGTGCACCTCTATTCCCTGTCTTCATGTTTCCCTTTGTAAGCACCCTGAGGAGGCCTATGGGTGAGTGGTGCTATAGAAAAAAATGCAGATAGGGCTGTGTGACAACCTGACAGAAGCTCCAGGCACGGAATACCCAAAGGCGGGTTGGTGGGGACAAGAGACAGAAAATAAAACGGTGCTGGATCATGAAATCAAAACACACCCATACCCTGATATTCACGTACGAGTACAGACTTCATAAAAGCACCGGCTCAGGCAGCCGTGGAAAAAGACATGACTCGTGTAAATAGTTTACACATCAAGGGCAGCACGTTCCCTCTGAAGTCAGCGCCGGCTCAGGCAGCCGAGGGAAAAACTTGTTTAACCTGTTTTCAGATTAAGGGCAGCAAGTTCCTTTCGAAGTCAAACTGCAGTTATAATGACCGGAACAGAAAACCATACGAGCCTGTTAGAAAACAAAAGAATGCGCCACAGAAAACTGTAGAAGACAGCATTATTGTAGCACAGAATTTACCGTGTACTTTTACAATGAAAACCAGTGTTCTCCACGAGGCTCCAGTGCGGGCTCCATTATGGTGACCAGAATCCTCCAAGGAAGGGGGCGGGGCTTGGAAGGGCTGTTCAAGCTTTCGGGCGGGGAAGCATCCTGATTGGGTGGAATTGTCCAAGCCCTTATATAAGGGAGGAGATAAGGAAAAACTGACAGATTCGTTTCCTTTCTGTTGCAGAGGTCAGCAGAGTGTGAGGAAGCAGCAGAGAGGTTCCTTTGGGCATACGAAGACTAAACTACGTTTTTTTTCCTTATTCTCTAACCAAGCCTGCTGGTAACGAATTTTGGACTCTAAACAGGGATTCTTACCCAACTTAATTTTCTTTTGTTACCATTTTTGAAGTCAATAAAGACACATTTTTTGTTAACCTAACTCCTGCTCATAGTGATCCCTTACAGGCTGATTCTGAAACTATCTGTCTATGAGAAGATTCTTTGAGGCCACCCTATTCTGGTAAACGGGGAAAGACACCAATGTCTAAACAAATTCTATCTGGGTAGTGTGACTCAGCAGAATGACTTAGGAGAGTGTGACCATGGTGAAAGGTTCAGCTAAACACACAGAGCACCCTTAATAATACATGGTATGCAGAATGTATAAAGATACAATTATTTATTTAGTGTGAAGAACTCCTGGTGGCAACAAGACAGACAAGTGATCACAGTTTAAGGGTGTTTATTGAACAATGAATTAGGTATGCAGGTTGGGAAAACACCTAATCTAAAACTAAATCTAAGATGGGACAAGCGTCGACCATCAAATGAAAAATAAGGCAGTCCTAGTGGCGTTGTGTCAAAGTAAAAAGGGCCTGTACTAAGTAACCTATTGCCAAACCTTACAACCAATACAAAAAGGGGTGTGGGATAGTTCTCAAGAGAAGAAAGAAGTGTTCTCGAATAATATGTCAGGATGCAGTAGCCTGGGTCTCCCTTCCCCACGTTTTGCACACAGGGTAAAATGGAAGCTTTGCCACACAGTACAGTCTCAGGTTTTTCCAGCACAAGATGATAGTTCCAAAGGCAGTTCTTCGGACCGTTGATGGAAAAGTGTCGTTTCCTTTGAAAGTCTCTTGCCTTCAGGGCCTGACATGTTAAAAAAAAAAAAGAACAAAACAAAAAGTTCCTTTAACTAAATAAAAGTTTGTTAGGGTGATGATTCATCCCTGGGTCCCCTCTTCTGGGTGCTGAGCTTTCACATATAGTATACCAAATTATATGATAATTCTTTCCATTATGAACTTTGGATGATAGCTTCACCTCTGGATCTCCCTCTGCCGGGATCGGACCCATTTGGATCTCCCTCTGCCGGGTTCCTACCCTTCTTTGGCATTCTGCCTTCAGGTTCACTCTTGCTGTCTCTTAACTTTTGCTTTCACTTTTCTCAATCTTGGGGTGACAACTTTTCACCCTTGGATCCCCCTCTGCCAGGCTGGACTCTCGACTCTTAGCTTCCCTTTGCCGGGTTTACTGTGGCTCTCGATCAGGGTGATAGTAGCTCACCCCTGAGTCTCCCTCTTCTGGGCACTGACCGCTCTTTACTTTCAATGTTCTCTTTTTTTTTTTTTTTTTACACAGTTCAACATTTGCAGGATTCACCTCCCTTTCGTTCACACTGCTTGTAGATTAAAGTCTTTTGACTGTACAGGGATTTTGGTTGACCCTCTGTATGACCACTTTGACCTATTTCGCTGGCCCTCCTTCGGCCTTCTGGTATCTGTAGTTTCTCTCAGATGAGTCTATTGAGTTAGTACCTAGGTGGTGCCGGTTTCCCTATGCAGCTGGTCTCCCTTTTACACTCTTTACAGTTCTTTCATAGTGCATCAAACTTGGTTCAAAAACTTGCCACTTTGCGATTCTCACTCAACACAGCCCGGTTCTCATCGGTTCTCCCCTTGAGTCAAGGCCAGTACCATGGGAGCTTCCCTCACTCCTGCTTAACGGCGTAAGCTTGCCCCGTGTACCGATGACATCTGCTGCAAGACCTTTGTGCTACAGTTTACGGTCTTACGCTCTCTTCCACAAAGGTTCTGCAGGCTTGGGACAAACAGGGCAAGGTTACTTCTCTCCTCGCCACCCTCTCCATTCCTGCCACTTTTCTCTTTCTCTTGAACCGGCACGCTTGATTAGTAGTCTTGTTGTGCTGTCTGCCGTGCTCGCCTTGCTCGTTTTGTGATCTTACTCCACCTTTTATCCCTGTGGGGAAAGAAAAGGGTCGTCAGGTGTGTGTAGTTCAGGTTAATTGCCTGACTTTGCCACACGCTGGGCTTGGGACATGTCAGGTGAACAGTTTTATTTGACCACTGTTTGTGGTGTGCACAAGCGTTTGTGTCGGAAAAGGGGAAGGTTTGTGTGTCAGAGCATCCTACAGAGTCGGAAGGGAAAGGTGTTATATGGAATTGGATCCTCTGTATTTGGGTTGATCTCGGAAGGGCAGGTTTTGTTAAATGGACGAGAATGACCGGGTTGGAGAACAGAACAGAGGGGATTGTGGGACCAGTAGTGTTCTGTCTTAATGGATTGGGTGTTGGAAAAGGACAGAGGGACAGGGTTGGTAGGGGTTTGTGGGGCAAACAGAAATAGCTGGGATCGTGAAATCAATGGAGGGGATAATGGGAACCGTAGTGTTTGGTCCGGATAAACTGGGTGTTTGGGACCAAATAACCAGAGGAAGGTAGAAAGGAATGTCCGAGGTTGTTTGGGTGGGATGTAGGAAAGCCGGGATTCTGGGATGGATCATCTTCGGGTGCAAGCGGGTTTGACATCTTATGGGATTGTTTCTGTACGCAGGGGTCATTGTATCTAGGTGGAAGAGATTTAATGGAAGGAGGTGAGGCAGATGTGTTATAGCCTATGAAGGCCTCAGATGTACCATTCGCCTCTCCTTCCTCGGCATAGTACTGCATCTCACCTAGGGTATTCCCCAGAGCATAACCCTGGGTTCCCCTACCTAGGGGATCGTCCCTCGCTCGTCTACCCCCAGGGTCGTCCCTCGTCTACCCCCAGGGTTGGTTGGGATCTGAGAGCACCAGCCCTCCCCGGGCCACCTGAATAAGGGATTCCCGAGGTTTACCTGGAGAATACCCTCAGGTTTCTCACATTAGGCTTTGGACCACTCTAAGCAATTAAAAACCACAGGCAAGTGTCACAAAAAACACACACTACTATTGTGTATACACATTAACTTTTGGGGTGCTCGCGCTACAGATCATCAGCACTTTACTATTGAACAACGTCAAAACTAAATTGGCAGATTTCAAGATGGCAGCCAACGGGAGAGCACCGTGAACGACGCGCTTCCGACCCCCCACTCGAGTTACAGCACTTTGCGAGACCCCCGCCTTGGGCGCGAAAACGGCTACCCTCAACGTGGTGGCATGAAAGGTTCCCGACGTCTGAAAATAAACAGAGCAGATCGGATGCTGTGGCGCAGAAGGAAGGAAGTTCAGAGAGAAGGAAGCACTGCAGAGAGTCGTCCTGTCGTAGCAACTGAGCCAGCTTCAGAACCCCCGCGGTGAGGGACGGGTTCCAGAGGCGTAGGTGCGGGAGGAATCACCCTTTAAGGAGGCGTGCAGATCTGACCCTTGACGCGAGAAGAGCAGCGGGGCGACAGTTTTCGGGTTCCCCCGCAAGAGGAGTATGACGTGCCCCACCTGGGTGAAGGTGAGAAGCTGCATCTAACGCTCCGGAGTGAAGGCTGACCACGAAGAAAGAGGAGGCACTGATTGAAATGCACGGAGCGGGACCAGGAGGCATAGCTGAACCGGATCCATGAGGAGGAGCCCTGTGAAAAAAGTGCACGGATCGAGACCAGGAGCCAGAGCAGACCCGGCGCCGAGAAGAGGACCCCTTGAGGAACAAGGCAGAGGTGAGATCTAAGCCCTCTCCCCCGTGCTGCCTCACCTGAGCCCAGTCCACAAAGCGGTGGCTATAATTTAGGGCCTGAAAAAGACTACCCCTGCGGGTAGCAACTGGCCCATAGTCTACCACAGGGCAGCAAACAATAAGCACGAAGAAGGGCGAGGCGCATGAGAGCGAGGACACGCTCAGCCTGGGGGGCCCCGAATATTGAAGGAGGGACAAGGAAGAAGGGAAGCAAACTCACCAACCAAGAAAGGGGTGAAAGAGATAAAGCAAAAGCCCCTGGGGAATCCAGGATACCAGGGGCATATCAGGGGGGGCACACAAGACCCCTCACGGGCAGTCTAAATAAAAGGAAGCGCTCTTAAGTCATCTCTAAGGGGACACAAAGAAAGATGTCAAAAAACAGGGGCAAAGAAGTGCAAACCGCAATCAAAGGCCCAAAAACACTGGGAGGGTTCCATCCAAAAACTGGAGGAAGGGCACAGAGACCCAGCCCGAAGTGGAGGGAAGCCTGAAAAAACAGGAAAGCAGGAACCCACAAGGTAAAGAGGGACACGACCAAGCAGTGGCGCAAGAGATTCATAGATGGTACATCCAAGAATTTGAAGATAAAATTGCAGGAACGGTCCAGGCCCAGTTAAATAAGATCAGAGAAGATTGGGTGTCAGATCTTCAGGAGGTAAAAGGAGACATTAACAAACTTGAGGAAAGAGTGGACACTAATGAGACGGCACTGCAGGAACTGGCGGAAGACGCCAGGAAAACAGAAGACCTTGTGGAAAAGCTGGCAACTGTTACCAACAACCGGGAGCAGCAGACTGAGGACTTTGAAAACAGGCCGAGGAGATCAAATGTAAGAATAAAAGGCCTGACCGAAGATGTGCAAGACAAGGACCTCAAGGCGGCAGTCTGGCAAATATTTGCTCACCTAATTGAATTGGAAGGGGATGCCGAGCTAAAACTGGACAAAGTCCACAGGGTGGGACCGCTAATGAAGGAACTGGGGGCCAGACCTAGAGATACCCTCTATGATTACAGCCAGAAGGAAGACATTCTCCAAGCAGCCAGGATAGTGAAACAGCTAAAATACAACAGCTCAGAGCTGCAACTCTTCCAAATAACACTACTCAAATAGGAGGAAAAGAGGCCCTGTAGTGCGGTTTCTCTGCGAAAATGACATTAGATAGCATTGGACTTTCTCCCTTCGGCCTGATATTTGAATGGGAGGGCAGACAACAATGCATCACAAACAGCAACAAAGGAGTGGGCCTACTCGAAATAGTCGAGGAAGCAGGACGCAGCGAGCCCAGAGCAAAAAATCCTGGAAATCTTGGGAATGGACTAGGGAAAAGCAAAGGAGCACTAAGAAGGGCCCGAAGGATCCTATAACAACATAACAAGACTAAGGAGGGGCCCAGAGTATATCGATATAAGCAAAGGAATCAACAAGTGGGTTTGATCTAATACCTGTGCACTATTGACCACTTTTTTTTATTAGATAGAGAAATAAAGAAGAAATAGCATGAAAGGAAAAGGAAAAGGCGGCTGGAAGTACACTATTCACACAAACCACCCACAAGGTTTGTTAATTTGGAACAATGAATTAAACGTTTTGGGAAGGTACCTCGCGCTCTGCCTACTGGCAGTTTAAGACAAACGTTAAGCATATATATCACTGTTACAAATCAGGTGTTTATGAAAACAAAGTTTTAATAGTCTATGATGAACAGCCGACATGTGTTTCGACCATCCGGTTCTTTAGGGCTGTTGCAATGTTCATATACATACATTAATAAAACAAGATTTTTTTAAACATAAATGATACGATCATGTTATTGGAATAATATTGTTCCACCATGTTATGATCAACATAAGAGATGAAAAATGAGAAAACATACCAAAACATGTCACAAATCAGGTCAGGAACGGAGGGTGAAGTCGGATGAATATATATATATATATATATATATATATATATATATATATATATATATATATATATATATATATATATATATATATATGGAAAAAGCCATCAATTAGAATACATAATATTAATGAAACAATCCTGAATTTAGTGAGATACAGAGTGTATATTATCATTAATGTAGTGCACTCCATTATGTCCCATGTTTTCAAAGCACAAACAGATAAAAATGTGATACCATCCCGGTTATCCACCAGACTATACACGTGATATGATCAAAAGTGTAAGAAGGGTGTAAACCACATAGGCAAATTAGTTTCCCCACGATCTATCCCAAGGGTATAAGTGCCAGATATTAGATTGTTGATATTCAAATTTTGGTTTCGTCTCTGTGTCCTTATCTGTTTGAAAGGACAAATTAAAGATAGAAGAAATTATATGTAAAATATGTATATATAGGTGTCAAGGAACCCTGTACATTGCAAGTACAGATGACGTCACTATAAAAGCACTGATTTCATTTTATAAATCGGACGTATCTTATAGTAATGAAAAAATGTTGATCTGAATTCAAGTCGTGTAGCTAGTGTAGTTGCGCTACATAGATTGCCGATTTCCTCTATGTAATGGAAGTCTGGTTGAATCCAGGTGGTGTTTATATAATGCAGGATATTGGGATGAGAAACAATCTTCAAATGCTCGATAGCATATATGGTCGAGTTAATGACCTAAAAAGAATTGGTTGAGAAAAACTGAATCAAAATCTCGTGTTAAGGTTTGAATCAAAAAGAATCTCCATAGATTATAAAAAGATATTGCAGAAGGAAAGAGGCTGGTCAGAATTGGTCGGCCCCGTTAATGCCCACTGACAACAAAAATATGTTATTTTATTAAATTAATTCATTTAATTACTGTCCTCCATTGAAAAGAAGAGTGCTGTAAGCACAAATAATCTACAAGTTAAATTGCATCCGTGGACATCCATTGAAGTATAATCGTCAAAATAGTCAGTCCTCTTACCTTATAAGAATACCATAATAAGGCTTGGGACAAATCCCCTGAAAAAGTCATTTGGCAGTTGCCCAAACAAGTTTAAAATGCAAAGCACCATTTCCTAATCCTATGTGCATAAAGATGCCGGAAATATGTGAAAACGTGATGACGTCATACGCGCCAAAACCTATGACGTTAGATGTAAACATTGAAATCCAACATATGAGTGTTGCCGTTATAGATAAGAACAGATTGCGGTGTAAAAATGAAGAAATTCCATGTAAGAGATTGCCCTTGATACAACTGCAACAATTTAAAGTGTAATGACTGTCATGAACAATATAGAGTCATCAAGTACTTATTGAAACCGAACGCCATGGTATGAATGACATTGTGGAGTGGCCATAAATAAAATAGTGGCTGCCTTGAGATGCTATGGTTAGCAAATAAGTTACCCAGTTTTAATCCTCATATGGCTTAAAACTAATGCCAAATCAATAGAGCGGGCCAATCAAAGTCCTAATCAGATTATTACAAAATTGCTCTAGCAAAATATATTTTGAAAGATGATTTTATGTTAATTTATACGCAATTGAGATTATAATATATATATATATATATATATATATATATATATATATATTGCCTGATGGAAAATCAGAGTGGCATCACATCTTGAAAAGTGAAAAAGGGTATGGCCAATTATATTAATGATTATCATCTGGAGATTGCATTAGTTTGTAAGTAATTTACAAAAAGACATGCATTTCATGTTCACAATTAAGGCCGTTAATGGTACATCTGAGAAAACAAATTAGTTTACATTTTAATTGCCTCACTTTGAGCCTAATATTTCCACCCCTTTTGCCCTTCTTGACTTTCATTAATCCAATGAAACGCAAATCCTCCTTATTGCTTAGCTGATGCTGTTCCTGCCAGTGCATGGCTAATGGCGATTTTGGTTCAACACTCGTCAGACTGGCCAAGTGATCCCTTACACACACACAACTGCCTGATAGTGCTTCCGACATATAGTTTGCCGCAAACACAAACAATAGCATACATAGCATAGCATGTTTTGCAATTGATAAAATCATTAATCCTTATTTCAGTACCAAAAGCATCAGAGAAAGTGTTACAATTGTCACGGGCGTATTTGCAAAAGTTGCAATTGCCACACTTATAAAAGCCATTGGTTTGTTGAAGCCATTTTTTATTGCCGTTTGGTTCCGTGTTGCTCATGAAAGAGGGGCTCACTTTTTGCTTAATCGTTGGTGCCCTAGTAAAAGTAAATTTTGGGTTATCCGACAAAAAGGGTTGCAGATCCTTGTCTAATTTGAGAATGTGTCAGTGTTTAGAAGTCAAATTAAAGAGAGTAGAGGAGTCTTCTGAGAATTGTGTAATGATAGCCATGTGTTGCAATTCCCGTTTCGGCTTATTCATATCAACTAAGAGGTCAGATTGTTTCTTGTCGATATATTTGTTTGCAGCAGTTCTAATGTCAGAGTTATATCCTCTGTCCAAAAAATGTTGTATAAGAACCTTGGATTCTAGTCAATATCACGGCTGCAGTTTCTCCTGGCCCTGTAGAATTCTCCACCTGGGATATTATTGATAGTGGACCATCGATGATTGCTTTGACAAAGAAGCACAGAATTCACCTCAGTCATTGTACGATAGGTTTTAGTCTGTAAAACACCTTCCTCAACAAAAATATGCAAATCCAAGAGAGCAATATATAGAGGACTAGCCTGACCTGAAAGTTTGATACCAAAGTTGTTATAATTAGTATAAATTGCAAAGTCATCAAATGATTCTAGGGATCCCTTCCATATAATGAGAATGTCATCTATAATGCAACGCCAAGCAATTAGATTGCTGCTGAATCTTTGCTGATTGCCGATTGTAAATGTGAGATTCCACAAAAGAAGCCATGAACAGATTTGCCAAGGATGGGGCAAATTAAGCACCCATGGCAACTCCCATGGCAACTGCCCTGGCTTGCACATAGTATTGTCCATAAAAAATGCAGACATTGTTACACACAGTGAATCTTAGAAAGTCTGAGCATTTCAGTGCGTTTCAGGTAAGATGCAGATACATTACGGAATGTATAGTCAATGGTTTTGATTGTGAGATTGTGATCAATACTAGTATATAATTGTGAGACATCCAAAGTAGCTAGTAGAAAATCTTGCTCCCTTGCCAAAGTCTTGAGGAACTGCAGTACATGCATACTGTCTCTAATGTCAGATTTTATTTTGAGCACAAAAGAGTTGAGCGCTTCATCCAAGTAGCCCACGGGCAGCCCGAGAGACTCCAAATGGGAAAACAGCTTTAGGCAGAAACACTTCAAAGAAGGTAGCAGGCGCTCCTCTCCAGAAAAGAACATGGCATGATAACCTGTTCTGAGATGAGAGTTTGCAGCACACGCTTTTTGCTCACTGTACCTTTCACAGATGGAAAAATATCCATTTGCATATCAGTCTTTGTCCCGCCCACATGGGCAGTCCAGCACCGAAATGCTATGGCAATTCCTCTCTTAACAAGAGTACCAAAAGCAACCCCATACACGTCTTTCAGCCTTGTTGGGCCTCATAAGTGAGGTGAAGCTTTGTCTCTGAGCACAGTGAGCAGGAAGTCCACGTCTGGTTGCACCCAGGTAACTCAGGGTGACCAACCCCAAGTTACTTGCAAACATTTCAAAGAAGGTAGCAGGTGCTCCTCTCCAGAAAGAATATGGCATGATAACCTGTTCTGAGATGAGAGTTTGCAGCACACGCTTTTTGCTCACTGTACCTTTCACAGATGGGACATATCCATTTGCATATCAGTATTTGTCCCCCCTGGGGAACACCGGAGACCCAAAGTGATAGCCACGGCAGGCAGAAACAATGCGGTTGTGTTTCAAAAACACTGCGGTTTTTCTTTCTAAGTTTCTCATGCTCCTCCGTGCCGGAGGAGCCTGAGAAACTTAGAAAGAAAAACCGCAGCGTTTTCAAACACAATAATGTTGTATTTATGTTTGCGGTAGCTTCAAAAGCTACCACAAACATAAATACAACGTTTTTAAAGCTGCGGTTTTATTTCTAAGTTTTCCGGGCTCCTCCAGCCCGGAAAACTTAGAAAAAAAAAACGCAGCTAGTGCTTTTTAAAAAAAAATAAAATCGCACTTACCGAGATGCAGCTGCAGCTTTTCTGCCTGTAGTCTCCGGTCTGCGTCCTCCGAGTCCCGGCACCAATGATGGAACAGCCACCCAGTGGTAGCTTTTGTTTACTACAGCTGGCTGGCTTTTCCTTCATTAGTGCCGCAAAAGTAAAAGCGAGCACAGGCGGGCATCCATTTCACAAAATGGATGCCCCCATGTGCTTGCTCTTTTGTAAATTTTGAGCTTCAATTGCTCAAAATTTTACATGGGGAAAACAAGTGCCAATCTATTTTTTTATTATGGCCCATCTTTTTTTGCAATAAAAATGTTTGGGCAAACCATTCATTTAATGCCGGGTGAAGGTATGCAGCACCGCCCAGGAGGCTGCCTGGCAAATATTCACCAGCCGAATCCCCGACCATAACATCGCTGACGAAGCCGTGGATCTCGTAGAGTGAGCCTTAGGAACCCTCCTCCCAGTGGCACAGCGAAATTGTTGAGGGAACCCAACGTAAGAGTCCTTGCTTGGAGGTAGCCTGTCCCTTGTTGGACGGATCATAAGCCACAAACAGCTGCTTTGACTTTCTTGAAGTCCGGAGTGCAAATAAAACTTTAAAGCCCTCTTAACGTCCACAGAATGCAGGGCCTTTTCCGCTGGTGTGGATGCCGCAGCAAAAAACAAGGGTAAAACGAGTTTGTGAAATGCCGTCGGGGATAAAGTGCGGGTTAGTGGCCAGAATAACCTTGCCCTTCAGAAATTTCAAGTATGGAGGGTCAACGACCAGTGCCTCCAACTCCGATATCCGCCTGGCCGAAGTAATTGCCACCAGAAAAGCCACCTTCCATGATAGAAACTTTAAGGGAGCCGTCGACATCGGTTCACTGGACAGAGGAGCAGCATGTCGCCTCCTAGTGAACCTCGATATCGCTGCCAAATGCACCTTAACTGATGACAATTCCAGGCCCTGCTCCGCCAAATGCAACAGGTACAGAGAATCGTTCAAAGGGTCAACCCCAGGGTGGGCCTTACACCATTCACAAAATCTCTTCCATTTACGCCCGTAGAAGATATATTTATGGACGGTGCCCTCGCTGCCTCCAAAATCCGTCGACAGTCCCAGGAAATACCTAAATGGCCGAACTCAGATGGTCAGGAGCCAAGCCGCCAGGCTGAGAGAGACCGGATCGTGATGCCACACCTTGCCCTCATCCCGCGACAGGAGATCCGGAGCCGCCCCAAACCGAATCGGCTCTTTCAGCGGCATATGAAGGAGATCGGAGAACCACGTCTGTCTGGGCCAGAACGGGGCCACCAGAATCACACAGCATTGGTATCGCCAAATCCACTGGAGGGTCCGCCGAATGAGCGCAAACGGGGGGAATGCATACGCGAAACAGCTCGTCCACGGACCCTGGAATGTGTGCTACCCTGTTTCCTTAGATAAAACATTGTGGTGGTATTGTCAGTCAATACCCTCACCACTGATCCACGTATGCGTGGAAGAAACAACTTGAGGGCCTAGTTCACCGCTCTTAATTGGAGCACATTGATGTGGAGCATAGAGTCCCCCCCCTGAGACCACAGGCCCTGCACCTGTGAATCAGCGAGATGAGCCCCCCCCCATCCTGTCCGCGAGGCATCTGCCGCAATCGTAAACTGGAACTCTGGCTCCAGCAACAGCATGGCCGCACCAGATTGGCCATACATGTCCACCAGCCAAGAGCGCCCACCAGACATCTGTTGACCACTAACTTGTCCAACCATAACCCACAACTTTGCGCCCATCGGGATACATGAGGCCATGCCCCCCCCCCCCCAACAGTGACATGTAACTTCAGACCGACACCACTGTGCCCCTCCTTCCATTCGCCTGCTCACTGCTGCAACTTCTTGACACGCTCACTGGAGGGCTTCACCAGATTGTGCCCGGTGAGAAACTGTGTCCCCAGAAACACCAATTCCTTGGACGATGTCAAAAAAGTTTTTTCAAAGTTGATGGCAGATCCCAGTCGTTGCAAAAGCAGCATGGTTGCGACAAGACTGTTGCGCGTCCTCCCCGGTGACGAACCCCTCACCAACCAGTCATCCAGGTAGGGGTATACATGATGACCTTCCCGCCAGAGGAACGCTGCCACTGGTGCCAAACACTTTGTGAACGCCCTGGGAGACAACTTTAAGCCAAACGGGAGGACCCGAAACTGGTAGTGTTCCTCGCCGACTACAAACCGCAGAAACTTGCGGTGCCGTTGCTGCATAGGAATGTGAAAATATGCATCCTGTAGATCCAATGACGCCAGAAATTTGTCCGGCTGCACCGACCGGATGACCTCCTGAAGAGTGAGCATCTTGTACTTCAGATGTTGCAGAGTCTTGTTTAATGCCCGAAGATCCAGAATGGGCCGATCACTTGCCGTTGGACTTCACCACGAAGTAGCAGGAATAAACCCCTTGGCCCGGCTCTGCCACCGGTTCTATTGCCCCTTTCTCCAGCATGAGAACCACCTCCTGCTGCAGGATTTCAACATGCGGCTGTACTGCATACACCGGTGGAATACGAATCGGGGGACACCTGAACTCTAACGAATGGTCTAGACGCACCGAGTCCAACACCCAGTGATCCGATGTTATTTTTCTCCACTCGTCCACGTGCATAGCCACCCTGCCCCCTAGCAGATTGTCCATAAGGTAGTCATTGATGCGGTTTCGTTTGCCTCCCCTTAGACACTGCAGACTGCAAACCCCTTTTTCGCTGGGCCTGGAAGTCTCGACTTTTCTGCGCCGACTGGGCCGACCGTCTATATCCTTGAGAGGAGTAACTGGATCGACTGTAACCATGGTCCCTGCTGGAAGCAAACCAGGCATTATTTGAAGCACCTCAGACCAGTCGAAAGGAGCGAAAAGAGCGCCCACTCTTTAAGGAACCTAAGGACTTGGGTGTTTCCGTGTCCTCCTTCATCCTTTTCAGGGCTTCATCGATCTTTTCACCGAACAAGTGCTCCCCTTCACAGGGCATGTCAATGACTTTATATTGTACCTCCGGCCGAAAGTCAGTGCATTTTAACAAGGCCTGTTGTCGAAGCAACACCCCATTGTTAATTTGTTTAAATCCCGACTCCGCAAGGCCCACAGCAATATTTATGCTGTGGTTGGAGGCCTCTTCACCCTTGCGCACCAACAGCATGGCGTCCTTGTGGTGCTGCTCTGGCAGATGTTCTAGAATTGGGGCAAGCCGATGCCACATTTCGCGATCATATCGGCCCATGATCGCCAAGGAATTTGCCGCCTTGACTATCGTCGTCACAACCGACAAAACTTTCCTCCCAAGACATCCTGCCTCCTGGCATCACTGTCCGGTGGCGTAACGCACTTGTGTTGACTTCTGGCCTTTCTGCTGGCCGCCGGCAACACCACAGACTCGGGCGTGGGCTGTGACACCAAGCATTTTGGGGTAGAGTCTGGAGCCTTGAATTTCTTTTCAAGATGACCTTTGACAGCCTGCTCCGAAAAAGGATGGTGCATCATGCGCAGGCCCTCCTGCCACACATGGTCAAGAACAGGCACGGAGAAGACAGCCTTCCTCCGCTTGCCAACATCATGTGTGCAATGCCCCAATATCATCTGATGGAGAGGGCTGCGTCGGACTCTGAGGTTGCTTCACCTCCACATCCGTGTCCCATGCATCGTCCCGCGGCGGTGAAGACGAAACAGTAGACAAAGCGTTCTGCGGAACACTCTGTGGCTCAGGCTCTGCCAGCTCCCCTTCTTCTGGATGCGACTGTGGGCAGCCTACACCCACCGGCAATGGCAACCGTGACAGGAGACCTCCTCGGTGTTACACCAGGCACTTAGACCAGCGGCACCGCTGGACTCTCATTCGGAGGAGGCAACCTCACATCCAGCTGCCCCAACAACAACTGAAGCGTGGACAGTACTTGTAATGACAAAAGGGACTGTGGTTTAACCAGCGGATAACCGGCTGGACCAGCTCTCATTCCACTCGACATCAAAAGTCCCACACTTTGGAGACCCAAAGCCGACAGGTCCAGCACCGGATCCTGGTCGTCCTCAACCACCGATGCCAAAAAAGTCACCGGATCCGGATGCAGAATGTTGTCAGGAAGAAGAGAATCAAAGGCAGCAGACTGCCACGCCCCGCTCGTCGACAACAATCCTCCCGTTTCCACTCCCGTGGACGAGAGCAGCATCGGTCCACTGTCAATCCCTGTCGTGGACGCCACCAACAACACCACCGTAGACTGCAGCCCAACCGTAGACGGCAGATCTACCGTCGGCGAGGTCGTCGGAAGCACCTCCCTCGACGTCAACTTCACTGGAGACCAGGATTTCTTGGAATAACTGGACCAGTGTTTGGAAGACTCCCGGCTGGACGACGACCTGTGATGGTCCCAGGATGACGAGCGCTTCAATTAATATTCCTTTGGCTTGGCCAAGACTTTCTCCTGCGCCGTCGGCCGGGAATGATCCGACCAACCATGATTGGATGAAGAGGCATTCGCACCCTACGACAGCCGCTTGCTCGATGAAAAAGTACTGCTCTTCCCCACCTCTGATGCGGGCAAAGCAGGACGAGGTTTCTTCGTCGGAGGTTTGGCTGACGCCGCACGGCGATGTTCCACGGACTTCACCGCCCGCTCCGAAGACATACCCCGGGCCGACCCCACCTCCGAAGCCGGGTACGTGCCCTCATTGAGCCAACATATAAGTCGCTGATTGCTGTCCTTCAGAGAGTTCTGCAAGAACCCCTGACATATCTCAAAGGTCTCCGCCGAGTGATCGGGGTAAAGGCAGTAGAGGCAATCCATATGGCTGTCGCCCTCATACACCACCTTCAAGCCACAAGTAGCACAAGGCCGAAAAAGAGACTTCTCAGCCCCCGATGCCATTGTAGCTCTCGATACCAAAAACGCACGTGCACAAACACGAAGAACACAAGGTGATCCCAACAGTTTGGAGACAGTTGAAATCTGAAGGGAAGCTGCGGGGGCAGGGCTATTTATACCACACGTCCTATTGTTGGGGCCTAAAGCACCCAAAAAGGACGTTGATAGAATACTAAAGTGTTGAAGTTTTCCATAGGAAAACGCTAGGTTAAAGTGACCGAGGTTTCCCAACCTGACGACGGGGAATATTCACAGCATGTGAATCCATGAAAGATCCAATGCTGGAGAACTTCATTTCTGCACTGCAATCTGTTCTCATCTATAAAACGGTAACACTCATATGTTGGATATCAAGGTTTACGTCTGAGGTCATACGTTTTGGCACGTATGACGGCATCACGTATATCCGGCTTCTTTATGCATGTAGGATTAGGAAATGGTGCTTGCCATTTCAAACTTGTTTGGGCAACAGCTAAGTGACATTTTCAGGGGATTTATCACAAGCCTTATTATGGTATTCTTATAAAAGGTAAGAGGACTGACTATTTTGACAATTATACTTCAGGGGAGTTCCACGGATTCAATTTAACTCTTAGATTCTGTGTGCTTACAGCAGTCTTCTTTTCAATGGAGGACGGTACTTAAATTACTTCATTTAATAAAATAACATTTTTATTGTTGCCAGTGGGCATCAACAGGGCGGACCAATTCTGACCAGCCGCTTTCCTTCTGCAATATCTTTTTATAATCTTTCGAGATTCTTTTTGATTCAAACCTTTGATTATGTTTTTCTCAACAAATTCTTTTTAGGTCATTAACTCGAACATATATGCTATCGAGCGTTCGAAGATGGTTTCTCATCCCAATATCCAGAATACATTTTATTATCCAGAATAAAATAATATCAATGATAAAAGGCAAATTACTCTAATCCCAACCTCCGCTTGATGATGAATGGACAGCTATCAGGGCCAATCAAGGTAACAAGAGGAACAAAACAAGGTTGCCCCGTCTACCCATTGTTGTACACGATACACCTAGAACCGTGGTTGGCCATAATTCGCAACACTACAGACATAGTAGGCATTCCATTTGGAGGACATTCCTATAAAGTAATTGCCTTTGCAGACATGTTGCTAACACTTACAGACCCAGACAAGTCCATTATGGCCTTGGAAAGGGAACTTGCTAAGTTCGGATCAGTGGCAGGGTTGAAAATTAACACCCATAAATCAGAGGCCCTGAACTTAACAATACAGAAGGGAGAAGAACAGGAACGTAAAGGTCTTTTCCACTACAGCTGGGCAGACAGTGCGATAAATACTTTGGAGTCAGCATTACAAGAGATACTGACTCATATACAGCAAACTATCCTCTCCTATTGGCTAACATTAGACAACTGCTACATGATTGGGGCCCGCTTAGGACCTCATGGATAGGAAAGGTTTCACGCAATCAAGATGGTCATCCTCCCTAAAATCTTATATTATTTCATGACCATACCAACAAAAGTTCCCAAATCATTCTTCATAGCAGTAAAAGGCACATAGGGAAATTTGTCTTGAACAATAAAAAACCCTGGGTAGCAAGAATAATAATGCAAATGCCGAGAAGTAGGGGAGAGATGGGGGAACCAGATATGAGGGCATACTACTTGGCTGCCCAAATCAGGGTAATAAGAGACTGTTCAAAAGATGATAGACAAAAGTTGTGGAGACAAATGGAGGAGGCAGTCATGGGAGGACATATAAAAACAGTACTCTGGAAACCTAGGAAGGACAGGCCACACAATCTGTACCGTAGATCGATTGGAACTCGAGTGGGAGATTCATGGGACAAACTAGTAACCAGAGTAGGCGTTAGGGAGAATTCTCATAAATGTGCTAATTACCTTCACCTTAGAGACCCGCAGCAACTTTGCTTGATTTTGAGGACTTGATTTTTTTACCTGGAGAAAGTGGGAGCCTTTTTTCCCCACTCTCGTGTATTTTGATGTGCGTTTTACTCTTGTGTTCTTTGATTATGGAGTTTTAGACAATTCCATAGGCATCTTCTTTTCATCTGTGTCACCGAGCACCCTCAGTGCAGTGGCCCTTCAGGCTGTCCCAATGTTTAAATACCTTCTCATGGATGAGCTACTGTTTCCCAGAGAATGTAAAGTGAAATTGACTTTACTAGTCTTTTCAAATTCTTAGACCCAGCCCAGTCTATCTTACAATAGTCCTGGAGGGGTTACTTAGTATCCCCTGTGTCTAAATACTCATGTAGCAGTCAAATGCTACCCTTTCCTCTCAAAATGGCTGGTGGCAGTGGTTTTACAACGTACTACCATGATTTTTCCCACGTACACCGGTAGAGTTAAATCGCGGGAGCCATATTTTTCAAGATGGTGTCGGAGCCCCCTTTGATTAAACAGGCCCGGTCGTCTTTTTTCACCATTTCTTTTTGGAAAGGTCCTTCTAGAGTTTGTCTCTGCGCGCCAAACCAGGTTTGGTCCCTTTGTTTCTACGCCTTTGGTGGGCTTCAGGACTGAAGACCGCCTCTGGCACCAGAGTGTCTGGGGTGGGCAGGAAGTGAGGGAGGTGCCCGAAACTCCCTGTGCTTAGTCTCCTAGGAGACCCAAATGCACTCTGGCGTGATTGGCTGGCTGACTGTCCCGCAAGGACACCCACCCTGCTGTGTGAGTGGCAGCTAGGCTGGAATGAATGGGAGAGAACTAAATAAAAGGCAAGTCTCTTGGCTTGGAAGGCAGAGTCGACCACTGGAACGAAAGAACCGAAGACGAGCTTGAAGAGGATGGCTGCTGCAACTCCTGGACCGTTGGTTTGCCGGTGAAGCCCTGCTGCAGGTCCAAATCACCAGGTTCACCTCGACAGAGAAGCCCCTGCAAGGACGACTTCTCCCTTTGAGCCAGTTGGTGGGCCCAATCAACTCATAAACCACCCAGATACCATTCTCGGAGCTGGTTATATTATCTTCAGAGTGCTGCAGGAAACCGAATAACCAGGGAGAGGGACACCAGTTTGAGTGCTTGTATACAGCTACCGGAATTGAAGATTTGCCAGTTGCCAGCTTTTCAACCAGTCCCAGTGCAGTGCAGGAGTCCCGACGTCGTCCTTCCTGTCCCCACGACTGAGGCTCAGGAACAGTGAGATCTGGAACTGCCAGGAACAGACGTTTTCAGCTGCATCTTTTTCTTCATTGTAAGGTACTGTGAAAACCCGATCGAGAAAACTTACCTCTCACTGCGAAAGTGCTTGAAACTTTTGCAACTTGCAGGCCTGATCAGCTTGTGACCCAGCATATGATTCTCTCTAACTACTTCTGAGAACTGTGGCAAATTCTTTTCCGTTTCACTACCAGAACTGTTTTATCCTATACAAGACTCTAGCCCATTGACTTTGGCCTACATATTGCATTGAATCGACTCCTCTGGTGAACTCAAACTAGTTGCACTGTTAAAAAATGTATCCTTCATTTTATTAACCTATGCCCTTTTGCTCCAACTTCAAATACTCTGAATGCCATTTTGCTCCTCCCTCAAAGTAGTTTTAAATGCCTCATAGCCTGATAGTGTAAAGTATTGAAGTATATTTGTGTATGATAGATTGCCCCCTTCTAGTGAATGTTTTGTAACTGACTGAAATAAATTAATAAATGTTTTACCAAGAAACCTGGAGTGTAAGAGTATTTGAATATGTTGAATTGTTGACCTGTGTAACCTCATTACAAGCTCGCATTCCCTCTTGAGATAAGCCTGGCTGCTCAGCTCCGCTACCAAAAACTGTGTGGTACAGATTTATACCAAAGGTTGATTTGGCTTACCCCTGTAGCCTTAGTTGTGTGTAGTGGTCCCAAACGGTACTGCATACAAACTCTGCCTAACAGTAGGTCTCACAACCTTCCCATCACCATTTACCCCAATATTTTACAACCCACAATTCTCCCTGGGAGTGGGAGGGACAGGGTTTGGCAACTGGGAAAATGGTGGATGCCTAAAGTTCAGGTATATGTTTGAGGGAGGTTATACTAAGTCCTTCAACCAGTGTAAGGCAGAGTTTTCGCTGCAAGAGGGGGAGAGATTTAGATATACGCAAATAAGACACTGGCTGATGCACCCGGGAATCAAAAAGGCAGCATTAAGGCCTCCAACGTCTTTTGAAAAACATCATTGGAACCTTCTATAAATTCATCAAACAAAATGAAGAAGCAGGACACATGCAATATATGAAGCAATGGGAAGAGGCTGTGGGCGGCAAGATCGAGGAAAAGAGTGGGCACAACTATGGGCTATCATGACCAAACCCACAAGATCAGTCCAACTACAAGAACTATGTGTAAAACGGATGTGCCAATGGCATCCCACCTCAAATCTACTGCACAAGTCATTCCTGAAAGTACCTAAAGCCTGCTGGAGGGGATGCAGAGAAGAGGGGACATGGAGCCACATGTGGTGGGAATGCCCCCGAAACCATAGCTACTGGGTAACGATAATAGGCTCTATAGAGGATATGGTGGGGTCCAAACGAAAAGGTAACCTAGGCCTGGCTATCCGGGGTATAGGGGGAGCAATTCAACATCTCCCCTAAAAAGCACAACAAAAGGTGTGCATGATATTAATTCTCTCAGGGGCCCTGGTGATTGCACAAAAATGGAAATCGAAGGACCCACACACGGAACACTAATGGGTGAGCAAAGTCTGGCAGTTTGTGGCCCTGGAATCGGTAACCTACTCCCACCAAGGGAATTACCAGGGATCACTTTCAATGTGTTGTTTGTGGTACGGTAGGACCTCCTAAACCTGTTCCTAAAAGCGTACCATTAACAAGGTTTTTAAGCTTCTGGTGAGGTGCCTTCGGTGAGGCATGTGCAACCATCTAACCTAGTTATAGAACAAATCCAACCAAAAAGGAAGCAAACCCCTCTAAAATAAATATACAAGTAGTTTGGTTTACCTTCCGGAGGGAAGGAGAGCTGGGAAGGAATATCAGTTAGTCAACACAGTTAACTAAAGAAAACAACATCTGTACACTTCAAAAACTGTACACTTTATTAAAGTCACACTATTCTCCATTAGGTTAAAATGAGTAACTTAGGCAAAACATAGCACACAATGAAATCACTGTATGGATAAATAAAAGTAATATTTTAGAGACCGCACACCATTTATTAACACAATGTTAATTTGAATGTTTAGTTCCTTACTGTTACTGAAGAAAACCATGTGCCTACATATGGCAGTAAAGGAAAAAAGAGGGCGCCAGACATGTGATGTCATCAGTGATGTTCAGTGGCATTTGTGATGTCAACTGTGATGTCCTGGGTGTTAGTCTTAGCAGTGTACGGTGGTGACGCGAGTTATGGTTGCTTAGCTTACCATAACTGGCAAATTTCAGGGTTTTTTCGGTTTTACTTGGAACCAGAACGTCCCTTTAACAATGTTTTTTACTGAATTTCATAGGTTTTTAGTAGCGCAACCTAACCATAACGTTCCTGAAACAATGTTTTTTCAATGAATAGAGTTATTTAGATAATGTAATTTTGATAAATGTAACCTGGACGCCCTTAGTTTATATACATATAACATAGAATATACTGAACGCCCTATCTGCGCTAGTGGGTCTGATATCCGCAGACCATGCGCCTGTTCACGGACGGACTCAGACAACATCAACACTATCCAAAAACTCAGGGGGTAGCTTACATTGTTATATCATCCAAAAATAAACACTAAACAGGTTTGTGAAGGACCAGAGGGGGGGGGGGTCTGTACTTCCGCTCTCTATATGGTAGAGGAGAGGCACAGAGGACCCCTGCCATGATTCTCCATTATTGGTGCATGGTCGAGCAATCAAGGCCTAGCTTCTCAGGAGGTGATGCGGGCTGGTTCTTAAGTACAGTGTAGTCCAAGCACCCACAAACGAATGTCCGCACACTGTATTAGTTAAAACACAGTCTTTATATAGTTAATAATCAAGGTTATGTACAATATCACGATAGCTCACTTTGTAATCAGTTATCATTAATGGCAAATATACAGTTCTACGTGGTACCACAATTACTATTAGATCTCTGTAAAGTGCATCAACTGTACGGTTAAATGTCACACAAATCAGTTCGTAAGGGAATCCAACAATAGTTGGTTAGAACAATTGGCAGAATACTGGCCCGATACCTAGACACAGTTCTGTGTGGAGATCCCCCCCACCTGGGCAACCTGCAGAATAAAGATATATCACAAGCCCAGTCCATATATTGTTCACAAGAGACTTTCCAATAGTTCTGCAACCCCAAAGTACCTGGTGTAGCATTCCTCGTCGGGAAACAGACGGCCCTTCTTGGGTGCCCTCCCTTTCAGGCAGGAGTCACAGGTTGAACGTCCGATGGGGAACAGGGTGAGCTACGAAGGTGAAGTGGCAGCTTCTTTCCTAGCGGTGTTAGTCGACGGGGAAGCGTAAATGTTCTGCAACGAAAAGGTGTGCGGGGCATGTCGATAGTTCTGGACCGCAAAGAGTTTGAAGAACTGTGGCCCAGCAAGGGCGTTGAGTCGTCGGCGTCTATGGTCTTTGGGTGGCGGGAAACCCACCAGTGGATGCTCCTCGGCGCGTCGACGGCCTGGCCTTCTCCAGCGGGATCAGACGGGCGATGATGCAGACGAGAGCGTCCTTGGATCAAGAGTTCTTAGGCAAAGGGAGCACGGCAGCTCCGGTTGTCAACAGTGGTGGACAACAGTCTGGGGAGATGGTAGGGGAGGAAGGGATGGAAGTCTCATCGAGAACAGGCTTCTCTTTGGGATTCCGCAGAGGTCCCCGTCTCCGGTCGGCAGCCGGTCGTAGGTCTGTCTACCAGGGAGCTTTGGCAAAGATCAGCTGGTGCACGATGGTCCCTCGTAGCTTGGGAAGAGGGCGCCTTACCGGGTCCTCTCTGGGTCAGTTCTTGGAGACACAGCAGCTTTCAGATTGATGGAGGAGAGCAACAGCAATTCTTCTCTTCCAGCAGGGCTTCAAGGGCAAGCGTCAGTTTCACTTCAGTTACTCTTCGTAGTTTGGACTTCAGCTCTGAACACTTCTGAACACGATTCCTAGCAGTGAGAGGTCCCCAGATATACTGTTGATCTCCCATTCATTCCGCTGGGTCACACTCTAGCATCGAATCACTACGAAGGGCATTCAGCAGTCTGTCGGCCAATCAGGCGCACAGTGCATTCAGGTCATTCGTCTCTATCCAGACACTCAACACAGAATGTGGATTCGGACAAGTAGCACGCCTTTCAACACTACACACTGCATTCATACCAGTTTCGGGGAGGGCTGTCTCAGTCATTGTGTCAAACACCAGAAAAACAGACATCCACAACAAGAAGTGCATATTCGTCACACACTCCATTCACTCAGGTCCCACCCACAGGCGTACCCACAACATACGGCCGTTGAGAAGGCTCCAGCCAGTCTGGTCGGCACTACCATATATGGAATATCCACCCAACAGCCAGTCAAGGGGAAGGGACAGAGTCAGGACTTCCCAGGACTTCAGGAAGATCAAGGTAACAGGCTATGGAAGGCAAGAGGCCACGGGAGCCATCTTGTCTCCATCAGGAATCTACCGATTCCAATGACAGAGCCTGGGTATCTCAAAATTGAGGATGCTCAGGGCACCAGTCAATTCAGCACGGAGCTGCCACTAGCCCGTACCCTGCTCTGTGGGCCACACACAGGTGCCCAAAAACATAAACTAGGGGCACAGGGTTATACGCCCACCCATGGGTGCCATAAAGGTATCACATGGGTCTGTTCACCAAAACCAAAAGAGAGCTGCAATGCCAGGAGTCCCACATGAACTCCTGTGGGGAAAACACGATAGAACACACGATAAAAAGCAGTAAAGGGCAAGGATACGGAGGCCCTGTCTCTCCGATGCATTTCCAGCATCACAATGTTCAAAAAGCAGCACATAAATAAATTACATTCAGTAACAAATAAGAAATTAAACTGTATGTAAGACACTAACAGTCCAATTACATAGCATATGCAACATAGTGGAATATACCAAAACACAATAAATATGCCTCCAACAGAATTACCTCACAGAAATTGCACAGCAAAAATCAACAGGACACCTACGCAGCAGTAAAAGCAAAACTTAGTAAGAAACTAGTGAGTACACTACATTTATTGTATATATTTATAAACTTTCTGTGTTAGGTACACTAAAACTAATATTTTTTTTATTTCTTTTTTTTTTTTTACACAGAAATGTCCAGTACTTTGGAATGGCTGGAAGAAAATTTCCCTCAGGATGAAATGAGTGAAGACAGTGATACTAATGGTAGACACTACACTTCTCTATAGAAGCCAATTAATAACCATTACTTAATGTGTACTTCATTTTTAACAGACAATACAGACATTAAAAATAATATACCAAGAGAGACGTTACAAAATCCTCTGCAGCGAATCGAACTAAAAATGGATCTGTTAATGAAAAATGTCATTCTTTTAAAAAACTTTGTGGAGGAACATAATTAAATATCACTGTCCCACATGTACCTGTTCCCCCTCTCCATGTCCCAGCCACCTATCCCCAAAACCTCCTCGGCAAAAATAAACGTTACGATGAGACTTCCATCCCTCCCTCCCCTAACATCCATCATGTCAACCCCCCTAATTCCCCTGTATTGGTTTGTTTCTGCTTCCCCCTCTCTTTCGTAATTTTTATACTTTTATATAATAATAAAATATTGTGTGTTAGTATATTCCTCTGTGTCTCATTTTAAATAAAAAGGCAGTTAGGGCGTCCGCGGACAGCGCAACTGTTCGGGATGTCCTCAATTAACCAAAATGGGGGTGTCCAAAGGACACTATACCCATTTGTATTGTTGGCAATCAAAATGGAGGTGTCCTTGGACACTATACCTGTTTGAATTGGCCGTAGTCAAAATGGGGGTGTACACAGAACACTAAAGACATCCGCATTTTCGTAGCTATGCAAAATAAAGTGTCACAAGAACATTATCCCTGTTCGCATTGTCCGTAACCAGAAAGAATATGTCTGTATAACACATAGCCCGTTCACCTGTCCGCAAGTTGTGACGCACATTGTTTGGGGACCTTAACACTGTCCGTAGAACACCCACTCGCATGCGTAGCACACCCTTGCCCCTACGAACATCGTGCCTGTCCGCAACTGTCCGCCACATGTGTGTCACACTTTTAATTAGTTCGGGGACCGGAACACTGTCTGTATAACACCCACACGCATGCGTAGACCCAACCCCGTGCATTTGGTGTCCTATGGACAGCCGTCCCTTTCGCCAACATGTCGTCGACGTCATCATGTGACCGCATCCGCGCTAAGCGTAACGAACACTGTCCGGGCCCCCGGACACCTAAAAAGTGTTTTTTCAGCAATCCAAGTTATTTTCTTGGGAAAGTTCACCCTTGCACATGTCCCACACTATGTCCCTGGCGATCTGCATAATTTCTGGAATTTTTGGAGCCCTTTCTTGGTTTTTGAAATGTTCGGGGACATCGCGGGTGTCCGCGAAGTGCGCCCCAGCACCCCTATAAAAGGCCACACCCAAGAGTTGCTCCTTATTCTGTTATTGGTCTTCCAGGACAGAGACTGCTCCTTGTTGCATTGGATTGCTCTTGCTCTTTCAAACAGCTGTCCTGATGGCATGCATGGCTGCTGCTGGTGCTACTGTTGTCTCAGCAACACCCCCAACCCCTCCACCACCAACACCTCTCTGAGGGCCTTCAGAGGGGAACAGGCGTCAGGATACAGAGGAGAGTGATTAAGAGGATGAAGTAGTGGAAGTCCCTACTACTAGTTCTCACATACATTCTGTCGTTTCAACTTCCTTTACATATGAATATATTAGTAATCAGACACAACACACACAGCTATCTAACAAAGTGTAATTTCATGTTACAAGTTGGGAGAAAAACCAGTATAATTAATTATGGAAAAAGGCTTTCCATCCTGTTATAAAATGACACAGCCAGGAGGAGTACATGCATCTTTATTTATGCACACAGAAAGCCAATATTTTAAAGGCTCCCCGCGGAAACACCACTGCCTCTACAAATGTTCTTCAATCTAGACAACTCTCTCATTCCAGCTGGTTGCCCATTCCGTACTAGATTTCACAACAGCATTCATCTATGCACAAGTGCAGTCATATCTATTGCATCATCTACAACTATGTACAGTGTTGTAAAGCAAGACATACAACATCTCCCCCTTCCCTTCAGTCTGCAACACAACCACCAGGTCCTTCCTTGCAACCCTTACTTTATTTCAGACTCTCCAATCTCCATGCACTACAGAATCACCCACTACTTTAGTAATCACCTACTGAGTAATACGCTGCTGACCCCATCAAATCCTTCTGATTTATTTCCCACACCTTCACAAATACATACATTACATACTTCCAAATAAATTATACAGAATGCACATAGGCAAAGAAAAGTGCATATACATGCTATGCACAGTTATCAGAAAGCACTAATACTACTACTACTACTACTACAAAAAAAGAAATCCATGCCTACATTAACAACAGTGCTATTAACACACATATTTACTAACTTTTCTTTCACAATTGCAGTGAAGACCACTCTCCTGAAAAGCAACAGCGTCTGAAGTACGAACGAGAACTCAGAAGAAACCTACTCTTTCCATCCAAATAAGTATGTGCAATACTGCATAATGTTTGGTTACTCAAACACTGTAGAATTCTAGTAATCTACAACAAACAACTGTATTAACCCTGCAACATTAGATTCAGTATTAGTGCTTCCCCTCATCAGCTCCATACTTTCTATTGCAATCTGAATACCAGTATAGTAAAACACAAATACAAGAATAGCCTTCCCAAAATGATGTAGCAGCCCATTGCACAATCACACACCTCTACATACATCCTCATCATGCTCAGACACTCCTGCACAAAGCACACATACACTGCACAAGATCTCAACCCACACATTTTTTTCTCCAACAGACCCCAAAGAATGCCCACCAAAAAGCAACTCTGTAGAAAGCAACGGAAAAGTAAACGAAATCAAACTAAAACTCTCCAAAATAAGCATCCACCTCTAGCAGAATTTGTACAAAGTTTTAAAAAAAACAGCTAATACAGTCATTAAGCGAAACAAAACAAGCTTCCAATATAGAAACCTTGCCTCCTCTTTCAAAATGTAAAACAAAACAAAGTGATTAAGAAGACTGCAGATACCATTAGTGCTAACACTGCACATATAAATCTTGATGTAGCGGCAAGTAAGCATACAAAAAAAATATTTTACAAAAAATGTTCCGCCATAGAGTCCTTCAGAACCTTATAAAAACAGGAGAGAAATCACGCACAACCCTTAAAACCCACCATAGAAAATCAATCCTAGAGCTCTCACAGTTTTAGTTTTAAACAGAATGAAACCACTAACAAAACTACAAAAAAGACTGCTCAATAAACAGAATATCAAAGATAACTTCACAAACATCTGTGGAGGTGAAGGGAGTCAAATCACGAGCACCAAACCATATTTCAATGAAGAAGCATACAAACAAAAGCAAATAAACCCAATTGCCATACACAGCAGTGGACGAGGGTATGAAAAACTTAATACCATTATGGAACAAGAAACGCTGCTCACAAAAATATCCCCCGGAAACTCAGTATCACCTGTCCATTCCACTGAACCAATACGTCCAGACTACAAATGGCTGTGCACATCAATGTGTAACATTGCCAAAAAATCTTTCAAATCTTTACGCCAGTTCCTCAATCAGTATGTGAAAGGCAAAGACAAATTCAAAATTAAACTACTACAAAATATGGACCCCTGTCCAGTGCGCAAATACACAAGACTACAAGGACATTCATTAGCCTGCATTTCTGGACCTATTTGCAAAAGCATCTTCCCTCATATCAAAATGATATCAACACATCATTCAACTATAAGAAATCTGGTCCATAAACTGTACTATGCCAAAAGTCCTGCTTTAGCACCAGCCAACTTAAATAACAAACTTCTACATGGTACAGCCAAACAACTACTCGAAGAAATAGAACAAATACAGAGAAAATATTTTGGATTTGTAAGCCACTAACAAAATTCAATAGATTTACAACAGCCTACCAACAACTGCACAGATGGCAACCTTCTATTACCCACATACAAAAAAGAATTGCTAAAGTTTAAAAGTACATCTGCTGAAGTACCCAACCATTTGTGTGTATGTTGCCGCAGGACTTTTTTAATAAAAATAGCACAAAAACTATAGACGTAACGTACAAAATAGAAGACAATGAAGATTCCAAATGGCTCTCTATCTTATAGCAGAAAACAAATATGAAATTACTGACCCCTTAATACTTTGTTGCACTGCAAAACTTGACAACAACCAAACACCTTCACGTGCTATCACAAATAACTTGGAAGTATTCCCATTACCAAAACCCCTGCAACAACTCAATTTATATGAGAGCATCATAATTCAAACAGTGCACCCATTTCAAGCAATAATACACCTTCAACCAAAAACAGCAAAACTACCTCCCTCTGAATTAGTGAAAGGTATTCGTGGCAAAGTAGTTTATAAAAATGTGTGCTCCACTACCCATGTCATTTAAAAACTGTATACAACCACAAAAAGTCAAACAGTAAGTATATATGGATTGGACTCTCAAACACCGCAACATAACACACCCATTCGAGCAAACACCTGACCATAAACCACAATCCAAAATGTTTGCTTCCATGGGTATCTTATGCTGCAGTGCTTGTTGCCAAACACTACAATCTTGACTGCATGGCCTGGTCAAAACTCTTCATATAGCCTCAACAAAGGAAACAGTAAATATATAATAATTAAACTCACAAACACCGTAACATAACACAGCCATGCAAACAAACACCTCACCAATAAATACAACCCAAAAGGCCTAGAGTCTTCAATACCAATAATCTGAAGACAATCCAACAAACACACATCATCCCTCTATCCTATAAACAATATTACAGTACTACCAATCACTACTCACATTTTTGAAAACATATCCCCCAAGCACCCCACATACCACAATCAAAATGTTTGGTAGCATTGTGGAGTTCTGCTGCGGTGGTTGTGGCCAGGGCCTAGTCTTGGGTGCATGGCCTACGGTCTTCGGCCATGCACCCAAGACTACGCCCTTCGGCCATGCACCCAATACTCCAGGCCCTGGCCACAACCACCGCAGCATAACACACCCATAGAAACAAACACCTAAAAAAATGACCACAACCCAAAAACATAATACATTCACCTCAAATCTATGCACTTCAATTAACATTCTAAAAAATAATTACAACCAACGCACATACTCTTCAATATATACCCTCTTCACCCAATGCTCTTCTAACGAACCAAAACCAACATCATACTAAACTAAAATAGCCAGTAGTGTGCCCAGTGTCTAGTATGTCTGCGGACCCATCACAACCTTCTCCCACCTAAACAAATACAGCATTTTACCCATCTCTTGCCCCCCCACCCTCTCCAAGCACTCATACACACTAACACTCACCAAAATTGGATTTATGCTCACTTCCAGCGCATGTCCACACATCCAATATGGCGGCTGCATCGAAACAATTTGACGCACCTCACCCCAACCAATCAGAACACGTTGCGTGTCGGCGGACATGATGCAAGCCGATTATCCAGCTGGTGTCCTGTCCGTGGAGCCAACAGGGATGTGTGTCTGCGGAGCCGACAGATATCACACATTTTTTTTAGACCTACTTTTTGGTAGTTTAAAAAAAAAAAAATCTACTTGACCGATGTTCACCTAATTTACAAAAGCACGCTTTCGGGACCAAGCCGCTGCTCCTATTGCAAATTTGGTGAAAATCCGTCCAGTGGTTTTGGCTGTAGGCGTGACAGAATTTTTTTTATCCAGTCAGTCTATGGGGGGAAAAAAGAAATGTTGTTGGCACCCCCCCCCCATAACTTTGCCCCCCCCTTGACCAAACCTCACCAAGCTTTGCAAAAAAATCAGAGTGGGCCATTTACTTTTTTTTTGCAAAGTTTGGTGAGGATTCATCCAGGGGTTGCGAAGTTATAAGCCGCCCAAAAAGTGCTCTTCCTAACGCGGCCATGAGATAGATGGATGTATATGGGATACATTACTCACCGTAATCTTATTTCTGATGCTTGTATCTGCTTAGATTCACATGCTGTGCATAGGCCGACATCTAGTGGAAGCTGCAGAGTATTACAGTTTCTTTTTCGAAATTTGAAAAGGGGCAAACTAGGGCGTGCCAGTATTGCTATCCCTAGTGTGACATCCCATGTACCCATGATCCCTCACACATGTAGGACCCTCAGATTGTATTTTTTCTGACATGAGGACTAGCGCGAGTACAGAGTATCCAAGCAGATAAGATAGATAAGACTACAAGCATCCATGCGACTTCTCTCAGAGGGGAGGAAGGGCAGGCGCATGTGAATTTAAGCAGGTACAAGCATCAGAAATACGATTACAGTGAGTAATGCATCCCTTCTGAGGCTTGTGGAATCTGCTTAGATCACATGCTTTGCATAGATTAGCGAAGGAGGTGGGATGCGAGAAGGGTCATGAACAAATAAATGTCTTAGAACCGCTTGTCCCACTTGAGTATCTGTCTTGGAATGAGTGTCAATGCATTAGTACTGAGTAAAGGTGTGAATAGAGCTCCATGTAGCTGTTTTGCATATGCTGTCAAGGGGTACATTTGCAGTGAAAGGCAGAGTGGCTCCAGTACCTCTTGCAGAGTGGGCCCTTGGCGTAAAAGGCAGTGTTTTATCTGAGTGGAATAGCACAGTTGGATACATCTGACTATCCATCTAGAGATGGCATTCTTTGAGACGCTATCTCCTTCTCTGCCTAGGGCTATGGAGACGAACAGTCTGGTCTTGTCTACATCTAGTATGTGGAGTTTCACCTCAGCAGAGCTTTTGGGTTCTTGGAAGAAGGCCGGTAGCTCAATGGACTGGTCAACATGGAATTTGGAAATTAACTTAAGTGAAAACCTAGGGTGAGTGCGTAAAACCAGTTAATCCTTATGAACAGTAAAGAAAGGATCCTGCACTGAGAGCTTGAATTTCACTGACCCTTCTTATGGATGTGATGGCAACTAAGAAGGCAGTTTTATAAGTCAAGTGTTTGAGACTAGATTTGTGCATGGGCTCAATGGGGGGGCGGTCTCATGAGCTTAGCAAGTACCACATTAAGGTCCCAACCTGGTGGTGGGTTAGAAATTGGAGGAGGAGTCTATTTACCCCTTCCATAAATGCTTCAACAACTGGCTCTTTCCACCACAACACCTTGTTATAGGAAGTGGTGTAGGCAGATAAAGCTGCCAGGTGCACTTTAAGTGAGTTAAACACTAACCCTGCATCCAATAGGTGGAGCACATAGGTGACAACATTAGAAGGAGTACAATCAACTGGGTTGATTTGCTTATTCTGGCACCAAATAACAAATTGTTTCCATTTGTCATAGTAACAGTGCCTTGTGTTAGGTTTTCTTGACTCTTTCAAGATATCCATACATCTCTGGGGTAAATTGAGATGTCCGAACTCTATGACTTCAGGAGCCATGCTGCCAAGTTCATTGAGTTGGGCTGAGGATGCACGGTTAGGCCCTTGTGCTAGGAGAGTAGGTTGTACTGGCACGGGAGTTTGATGGGGGGGGGGGCGCACACCACCAGTATGGTAGGTGGGGATACCAAGGTTGTCTCACATACATAGGAGCAACTAGGATGAGCATCATTGGTTGCCTGTGGATCTTGTTCACCACCTTTCCCATCAGAGGGGTTGGTGGAAAAGCGTAGGCAAATATCCCTGACCAATTCATCCATAGGGCGTTCCCCTTTGAGCCTGGCTGGGGGAACCTGGATGCGAAGTCTGGGCATTGCCTGTTTTTCGCCTGTGGTGAATAGGTCTATAGTGTGGAAACCCCACTGAGAGAAGAGGTCTCCTATGACTTCTTTGTGTAGTGTCCACTCGTGTTCTTCTGAAAGGGGATACCAGCTCAAAGCATCTGCTAGCAAGTCGAGATCCCATGGAACATGTTGGGATGACAGTTTGAGTGCCCATTTCCAAATTGTCTGGGCAAGCTTGGACAGATTTGGCAAACAAGTGCCCCCTTGTTTGTTTAAGTAAAACATTGCTGTCGTGCTGTCTCTTAGGATCTGCACTGACAGGTTGGATAGGAGGGGTTTGAATGCCCGAAGCGCTCTAAAGACTGCCAGAAGTTTTAGCAGACTGATGTGGTTCTGAGCCACTGTGTGAGACCAGAGACAGTGAGCTGTGTGGTGAAGGTAGTGAGCTCCCCACCCTGCCACGGAGGCGTCTGTTGTGACGACAGCCTGTATCTCTGGATCGTAGAAGGGTTTCCCTTTCGTAAGATTCTCTCTTGTCAACCAGTGAAGACTTTGTACTAGTGCTGGCAAAACTACCACTAGATCGTCCCACTGACCACTTGCTTGAGACCACTGTTTCGCCAACCATTCCTGCATGGGTTGCAGGCGCACGTGGGGATCCAGATAAATGCAAGATGCCATCATGCCTAGCAAACGCATCGCTTTGCTCACCCTTATTTGGCGACCAGCCTGATATTAAGGAATTTGCAGCAACAGATTCTGAATTCTCTCCTCTGAAGTAAAGGTCAACCCCTCTTGGGTGTTTAGGACAGCTCCTAGAAACTGTTTTGAGGTGCATGGCACTAGGCTTGATTTTTTCTCGTCGATTGAGAAGCCCAATTGGAAGAGGAGGTTGATTGTTCTTTGAATGTTTAGTCTGCAAATTACGGGAGTTTCCCCTGTGATGAACCAGTCGTCCAGGTAAGGGTACACTGGGACTGCCTCCCTGCATAGGTGCGCTGCCACCACCGCCAGTGCCTTGGTGAATACCCTTGGAGCCGAGGCTATACCGAAGGGCAGCACCTTGAACTGGTAGTGCTGGTTGTCTATTTTGAAATGCAAGAATCTTCTATTTTCTGTGCGCTGGGAACATTGAAATATGAAAATAGGCATCTTTCATATCCAATGTTGCCATGTAATCTCCTTTTTTAGTAGGGGGGGATTACTTCTTGGAGTGTAGTCATGCAGAATTTGTGTGGCTTGACATACTTGGTTGCAGGGCGTAAATCTAATACTGGGCACATTGTTAGATTTTTTTTGGCACAAGGAAGTACGTTCAATAAATACCCCTCTTTACCTGGTTGCCCGGGACGAGTTCTATGGCGTCCTTTCCAAGTAGAGTGGCAATCTCCTCGAGAAGTATTTTCTGGTGCTCCAACGAATGTACCTTCTGTCTTGGAGGATGGTTGTGGGGGCGCGCTAATAGTTCTATACAGTATCCTGCGGACACTGTGGACAGCACCCATCTGTCCGAAATGATCCCCTCCCATGTGTGGGTGAAGGTTGAAATGCGCTCCCCTACTGGGGATTCATGGGAGTGGACCCGAAGCGGAACGTCACTGTTTATTAGGTGGCACACCACCTCTGACGGGGCTGCCTCTACCCCTAGTGCGGCCCCTGCGCTGACCTCTGGTGAACCCTGTGATGTTTGGAATGCATTGTTGCCCCATGAGGTTCCTTGATTTTGATAGTAGTTGGAACCCATCTGGGAGCTTTGGCCGCAAATGCGACGAAAACTATTATTTCCCCTCTGACCTGGGGGTTTATTTGTGAGTTGGCCGAGAGATTTTAGGGTCTCGTACTCCTCTTTAGCTTTCTTTAGTGCCTCTTCCACTGCCTTGCCGAATAGAACGTTCGACTCTACCGGCATGTCTGTAAGTGACTTGGGTCTCGAGTTTGAACCCCGACTGCCTTAGCCAAGCGTGGTGCTTTATTACTGTGCCTTCAGCTATCAATCTGTCAGCATTATCTGCTGCATCAAAATTTGTCTTGAGGATGCATCCAGATACGAACCTTCTGTCTCAATTTTGGCCAACTTGCCTTTTAGTTGTTCAGGTGCAGAGGCTACTAGTGCAGCTACTTGTTCCCACTGATGGCAGTTCTAGCTTGCTAAAAGAGTGTTACTGTTAGCAATATGTGCCCGATAGGCTGACGTGGAGGCAACTTTCCTACCCAGAGCATATATTCTTTTGCTCTCCTGACCGGGAGGAGCTTATGAAGAAGCTAGTGGTGTACCTGCCCCCTTTCTGGTGGTTGTTACTACCAGGGAGTCTGGTTTTAATTGACCCCTTATGTACATGGGATCGAAGGGTACGGCCCGGAATAATTTTTCCACTCGTGGATTAACGGCACGAGTAAGATTTGGGGTTACCAGCGAGGGATCAATTCTACGCTGGATTGATTTTAATATTGGGATAGCCTGGGTAATGGCTCTCTTGTCCCCTAGGATTTCTTCTGCGAAATCCCCATCTTCTTGGACACCCTGTGTGTCCATTTGAAAATGAGCTGCTGCTTTAGCTAGCACCTCATTGAGGATTGGCTGATCATCAATTGGCGAGTCATTCACCGGGACGTCCCTAGGAATTGGGGAGTCAAGACTGTAGGCTTCCGCCTCAACCTCCTGTTCCTCTTCCTGGTCCTCGTCATCCCCATAATAAGAAACCCCTGTCTGGTCTTCCAGCATATGCGTTCGTCTCCTCTCCATATGACTCTGGATGGTAAGGTTCAATTAGCAAAGGGTTTGAAACCAATCCCTGCGCCGGAGCCTCAGAGTGGAGCCTTTTAGTAGGGGGTTGAGAGTCCTTGGACCCCGAAGGGGCAGAGGTAGCTGGTGTATTGGCATAGCTATGGAAATAGTTAGGGTCTTTCTCATAGAAGTCTGCAAAAAAAAGACATTCTTCTCATCACCCTATCAATGTCAGCTGAGTTCCATTCCTTGGAACTGGGAATCAACTTCTGTTCCGGTTCCTCATCCATGCCCATATCATGAGGAGTGGAAGGGACAATTTTACTATTTGGAGTACTGTCAGGGACCTCGGATTTCTCTATCACCTTAGGAGACTTCTGTTTTTCCTTATGGTGTTCTGATGGTTTCTTGTGTTTTGTTATCCCCTTCCCATGACTAGAAGAATGTTTTCCAGAGGTTTTAGGGGTTTCCTAGGGCTTCGACTCATCGCGTCGAGGTTCGGAGGTGGTCTTTGACGCTTTGCGTCGAGATTCGAGGTAGTAGAAGGAGGGCGCCGAATCTCAGGAGTAGACGCTACGCGCTTTGACTTGGGAGCATAGAGGTCAGAATTGTCTTCTGACGATCGAGCCTCTGCAACTATTGTGAGTACAGCACTTTTTCCAACCGCGGACGGTTGGCCTTTGTCATGTGGCGATCGTGAACGGGAACGCCCAGAGGACACAGAATCGTTGGACCGCTCTCTCGGTGCCTTCCGTTGCCGATCGCTCCACACGCGCGTCTAGTCACGGCTGGGGCTGATGGGTTTAGAGGAAGTGGTGTGGGTTGCGCTTCTGCCGCTGGCTGTTGCCCCATAACTGGGCCGCTGGCCTGTCCTCCGAGGTCAGGGGCTTGTGTGTGGGTGTCTAAAGGTGCCCCTCTGCCCTCGACGTCAATACAGCGGCGTTGCTGCCATCGATGAACGACCCTTCGACGTCCATGGACTCTAGCTGCCTGGCGTAGTGGGCCCATCGCTTCGTCGAGCGGTCCTTAAGTGTCTTTGGCTTGAAGAGCTTACAAGCTTGACACGTAGCCTCGGGATGGTCTCGTGGGAGACAGATTGCACGTATTGTGCTTATCTACCCAGGGAAACTTCCTGTTACACTTAGGGCAGAATTTGAAAGGCGTACTCTCCATATGTGTAAATATGGCAGCGGGCTGTGTATATGTAGGAAATAAACGTGGGAAAGTTATGACCACCCCACACTCTCCCTACTTGTTCAGGACCGAGGCCAGAGGCCTTCCAAGGCCCGGGCCGAGGCCAGAGGCCTTCCAAGGCCCAAGGTTCGTCGTGTAGTTTGACAGCTGGTTCCCTCGATCTTCGGTGACGTCGATCTTCGGCATAGGATGGAAGATAACGGGGAAAGTTTTAAACAATATTTATGTATAATTGGCAAATGCCAAGGGAACTCCGCAACATCTGTCTGACTAGTATGGCGGAAAAAAACTATCTGAGGGTCCTACACGCGTGAAGTATCATGGGTACATGGGACGTCACACTAGGTATAGTATTACTGGTACGCCCTAGTTCAACGCCCCTTTTCGAATTTCGAAAAACAAACCAACACTCTGCAGCTTCCACTAGATGTCAGTCTATGCACAGCATGTGATCTAAGCAGATTCCACAAGCCTCCGAAATATATATATCTCAAAAGGTTTGTATTTTAACCATCGCCTAATAAAATAAATTATAAAAGTAATGGCCATGTGAGGAGGTCAAAGAGGCAACAGAGATAAAAGACAGCCCCATTCTAACTTTCGGACCCAGCACCCAAAATGTTACATCAGCAGGACAGAACAAAACTACATGTCCCATAAACCACCATGGGAAATGGAGACCAGGTGGGGGAAAAGATAAAATGAACAAAGGGAAGCGGTATAGATACAGCCCTGTCATGCGGTACCGTAACAGATACCCACATAGCAGTACAGGTTGGGATGGACAAACAGTGCATGGAGCAGGGGGGAGATATGAAGGTAAGCTGGCTGCAGGTGTGGGACAAACAGTGCATGGAGCAGGGTGGAGGAGTGAAGGCAAACTGGCTGCAGGTGTGGGAAGTGGGCAGGAAAGGCGGGTGGAAGCTGAGAGAAGGGGAAGAGCAAAGTATGAGTTAAAAGAAGCCCCGGGAAACTTCAGCCGTCTCTCATTACAGCAGCAGCCCTGGCCGGAGACCACAGAGGAGTGGGAGGAATCCCCAGGTGATGTACATTGAGCGTACTAGGAGGCTGAAGGCTCGGCACTGCGGAGATCCTCATCAAGAGGCAGAGCCTCTGCCAGGAGAGGCTCGAAGAGCGGCAGCGCCGGGGGCACTACTGAAGCGGATTCACTGACAAGGAAAGTCTGGCTGTAAACCATTTTCAAAGGACAGTGTTTCCGTAGGTTTACCCTCCGTTTGTTTTCCTTTTTTTCAAAACCCAATTGGGACAGCTGGCGAAGGAATGGAAAGCTAGTGTCCGGGGAAAGAAATTTATGTGACCTGATTAATTTTCTTTCAAAGAGGAGCAAGCCTGCTGAATCACATTTAAGCATGTTTTGTTGTTTATAACGAGAGGCTGTGTGAAAATTTAACTCAGCAATAAATCATACCTTGTGAACCCTGCATCCCGACTACAGTCTACTACTTTACAGGCCAATTGAATCCTAACGCTAACCTGTAAGCCTGCTACCCTGTGGTAGGCACTGTACACCTAGCGTGAGGAAGTGGGAGGGGGGGGGAGACAAGGGAACCCTAGAAATAGTGGATCATTGCATCTCCAAAGTCATTAGGACTCATGTTGCTACACCAACAATGATTACAGTGTTCCTGACCCTCTAGTACATAGATACATGGATGATCCAAACACACTAGAGAGTAAATGCATAGACCCAGACGCCAAGAGAAAAGGGATTTCACTATAAAACACAAACCCAAGACAAGATTCGACTTGCAGCACACATCACAAGAACTCATTACACTTCTAGAAGGGACAGAGGTACAAACAGAGCATCAAATGGTAACAGTAACAAGGCATTTCAATAGCAGGACTTCACAAATGCAATTAAAATCAGGAGCACCATGCAAGGTCAGAATATTTCAGGCTGATAGGGCAGGTTACTAGGACTCATTCCATTATATAGGGAAGACTTTGATACATAAGTAACCACAAGTAACGAGGTTTATTAAACAAGGATAAAATGCATAGATTTAAAAATGATTCTATCAGTATTGCCAGCTAAAATCCTAGCCTTTGGACCTAAACACTAGGGACAGAGAGGGAACCCAGAAAAAGGGTCCATGGCCAGGTAAGTACCTGTCACTTCCAGAAAAGAATACACTAAGTTTTTAAATCCCCATAATACTGGTCAAAGTCACAAGCAGGTCGGTGATAAAATGCAAACTCCCAATTTACCCCACAGGTGCAGCGAAGGTGGCAACACACCCAAGGGACCCCAGACAATACTCGTTTGGAGAGCCCTTGGCAAGGTTCGAGACACATAACCCCCTGTAGAAGATGCGGCCAAGCATATCTCATCCCCAAACGTAAGTCAATGGAGAAATGAAAGAAGAGATTGGTATAGCAAAGCTATCTAGCTTCAAATCACTTATTACACTTACAGCAAACATTCCCCCACCCAGTGACAAAGGAGCATGTCACATAGCTGCATCTGCATGATACTTGGGCAAAGGAACTCCTAGACATGGAGACTAGTGCATTAGGATGAGACAGATAAAGGGGATGGGTGGTGTCTCCCTCCTCCTTGGTTGATTCCATTTTTGCTTTCAACATATCTGCTGAGGCTCTTTCACTTTGTGGTTCCCTCCTGTAACAATTGTCCATTTCCCACTGTTCCATCCAATCTACTGTTGGCTGTATCTCCTGCTTCTCACTTCCTTTGTTGCTCCATTAGCCATCTCCCATTCGATTGGTTGCTCACTGTCATACATGCATCTGCTGCTCCTTCCTATATAGGAGAGAGTGGGTGTTTGTTTGAGGGGAGTCCATAAAAATAGTGTCGCATATCAGGAGATCAGGGCCGGTAATCTGGGGCCTTGAATGTACAGAGTCCGATTACTGTACATGAGGGAGACTCTGCTGTGCTATTTGCTTTTAGGGTCGCGAGTTCATGTAGCACATGGTACTTGTAAGACTTTTCTTTCATTTAATGAAATGCGCATAGGTGACATTTTTTAATGAGTCCAATAAAGCAAAAGTGTTGCTTTGTACATTGTAATGGAAATATTTGATGTACAACAATGCGCCTTAAGGTTTTTATGCATTCTTTCCCACTGCGTCTTGTCAAAATGCATTCTTTCCCACTGCGTCTTGTCAAATTCACAACAGAGTGACGTACACTCACTTAGTAAGTTCTATGGATGGCTTTAAAATTACTGGGCTGCTGAGATACAAGACACTAGCAGGGGCATCCTCTCCCTAAGAGCTCTCCTTTTAGTAAAACCTGCATTTGCAACCTGCCTTTGGGAATCATAGTTCTGCCACAACAGAGGAGGCCATGAGAGGGAAAAAAAAGGACATTGAAGGAAAGGACAAAAGAAAGGCAATATAAAATTACTTTCTAGAAAGAATGCCAGACAACGTTTGAATGCAGACTTGCCACATCTCTCCAGGAACGTACAGGAGCTCGCCCTACTTTGTTTGCAGCAAAGCAAGCTAAGAGACAAGGCAGCCAGCTCTAGACCCATGAATAATGTACCAAACTCCTGGTATTTACCTTGAGAGCTCCCAGGGGCCATTGATAAAGGGCGCAGTAACACTTCTCACGCATGCTCTTTTGCACCCAAAGTAATTCTCCTCGATTTCGGCAAAATCTACCTTCAGGGCCATGGAGATATTGCAAGCAGAGAGCTCGTGGGTCAGGGCTGAGATTGACAGTACGACCTACTGTACCTTATGAGGACTTTTGAACACACGAAAGTCATAAGCACATACATGCCAAAATTCGCTAAGAGGCAGAAGAACATACACATCTACAAGCCAACTCTTTGTATTGGGACCCCTGAATGTGGCTGTAAATGTCTGCACTGTTTGCAACAAACAGCTTATACAGTATTATTAAAGACTCACACGCCTAACCCTCCAGTTTGCCTATTTTATAATTGGCCATGTTATCCAGTCCTGGTTTTATTCTTTGCATTCTGGAACTTGTAGTATGGTTTTCTCATTTTAAATTCAGGACTACAAGAATGTAATAAAAAAGAACAAATCTGGACTACATGGTCACACATGGCAGGGAGAACTGTATAGGATTGTCATGAAAGATTTAAACGAATTATTCTGGCCTATTAGCAAACAATTAAAAGGCGGTGATGTGCATATGCCATTTAAAAAAAATGAAGAAATGTTTAATGACAAACAAAACCTCCAATATGTAAATTTTATGAATGCTTCTGATCCGTCCCTGAAAAAACTATGGATCCAGAAATGGGCAAATCTTCTGAAGCGACCTGTTGCAAGAAGTTGCCTAACTGAACATCAATCTTTGTGTGTTGGTTTGTTGCCCAGATAGATGCCATTAAAGAAGGTTCAACATATTACGGGGAAAAAAAATCAGTCATGTTTGTAATAGCATGATCATGGGAATTTCCTTTTTCTTTTCAATGTCTATTCAGTAGAGTCAAGCCGTGTTGATGTATGCCCACCTGAGTCCTCTGACAGCAGCCCAGAGTAACAGCAGCTACAGGTCTTGCTCGATCTCATTTATCATGCATGTTTTGCACTGTGTCTTTCCTTATCAATGCACCATTTCATTTCCAAATTGTTAATATCCTTACAACCTTTACAATAAAAACAAATTCGATTACAAACCACGGGTTTGGGTTCCTCAAGAGAAACTTAAAATTGCGGTTAAAACCCAAAACAGTAGTGCTTCAAATGCACCTTCAAAACGTCAATTGTATTGTTACATGTCACAGATGTAAGAAAATGGTTCAGCTTCAAAACTGGGGTTCCTTTTAAACGTGTGCAAACCTGCTTTAGGCAGTTAACATGGGTGATGCAGAAGCTTTCCCTGCACTGTATCCGAGGAAACCGGTGTGGGAGTCTGGATGTAATGGCAGTAATATTTTTATTAAGGGTGGACTTTATCTGTCAATGGAAGAATCGCAAGAAACGAGGTACGTTTCTGAGCCAGCTGCTCTGTTCACCCTTGTTGCCACCTTCCCTTTAGTGCTTAGTTTGTTCTGTGAGACTAACTCCCGAGAGACAAGGCCACAGGGGCATCAGGGCTGAGGTGGTGCGCCGACCTAAGCATATTATTAAAGGTTGAAACAGAATGGTGACCTTACGCAGCATCTCCTGAACAGCATAACAGTTTAGCTCACTTTGGACTCTCTATACAGCCCCAACCAACCGCAAAGGCACATAGGCACTTTCAGCTAGGCCTACCTGTGCAAAGGAAGATAATCATGCCACTTATTTAATGCAGTGCCATACTGGGGTCTTTGATCTACGAACGGCATGTTCATATTACATGGCCCATACCTTGTTTGTCCCGAGTTTAACAGGAGAATGTATATATATCTATCTCCGCTCCATTCAGTCACCTTCACCTGGCCCCAGAACATGAAAACAAGAGGCCTAATCCATCGGATTTTTAAACCCCAGAATCTGGCTCAATTCTGAATGTTTACATGCATGAAGCCCCATTCTCAATAGAGTGCATTTCGAAGAGTCCTGCATCCACAAAAGCGCTGCTTCTTTCACTGCAGCCCAACAGTGAATTTGGAATTGGCATTCAAGTGGGAACTCACGTGCTGAAAGGGTGCTGCAGTGCAATCATCTGGTTCTGCAGTGCCATCTAATGGGGGAAGTAATTAATAAGAACTGCTGTGGGTACCAAGCGCAAGTGTCGGATTCACATGATTTAAGTGCATAAAAGGGCCCAATATTCCCCTTATCTGGAGGGCTGCGTGGAGCCATCAACTGAGACAAGACCAAATTCAGGTCCCACTCGCCGTGCCTGGTTGAATGCTGGATATTGGTTAGAAAATATTTTCTTTTTGCAACTTTCCCTCCGTAGTTTTCTATGGAGCCCTAGACTTTTTAAATGGAAGTAAAGCCTTCTCCTCCCCCACTCCTTCAGACTAAGAGTACTAGGAAACTTTGAATTCCTGCATTTTTAGCACTGAACATAGCACTTTACAGTGCAGTGCAATGCAATGCAAAGGGGATACTTTTGTATCACCCAAACCTTTTATACATGGGATTTTTAGTTACTTGTCTATGTGCCTGAAAACAAGCAGGTGGCAGCAGTTACATTTTTGCCATTATTTTTGGTGTGCACATTCGCCTTTACCGCATGTGGCTACTAAACATGGCTAGTGCCACAAGATGTTGGCCATATTGTAGTTTGGCCTTCTTTCCCACTCAAGTCAGGAAAGTCCTTATAAAAAGGTCATGCACTTGCCTGGGAAAGCTGCTGCTTTGGAGGGCTAGTGAGCCTTTGTGTGTGTGTGTGTGTGTGTGTGCCAGGTATATCCCACATGCGGTCACACACAAGATGGGAGGATGCTGGTCATGTAAATGGTATGGGAAGTTTTAGGAAGGAATTGTGGGGTTTGCACTGGAGTTCAATTTATATAGTTTTCCTTAATTATATCTCGCGTCAGGAAGGCAACACGATCCCTTTCCAAAATGCAGGCGATATCAAAGAATGCCGATTGGTAGAGTCCTAGTGAGTGATGTCAAGAGAATTCTAAACTGCCTTTCATCCAAGAAGAGTCACCAGGCAGGTCGCAGTTACACAAACTCCAGTTATAAGTGAATGTAGTTTAAGAATTCATTAGAGCAAGCAACAAGGAAATATCAGTCCTTCATGGGGCATGGAACTGAGAATAGGTGGGATCTAGCCATCACTAGATTTGTCGTGTATATAAACTGTAATTAGTTACTTACTGTGGAAGTGTGTGCAGCATTATACGTTTTCAGACAACCGCTTTATTGGGATCCGTTTGGCAAAAGCCAGTGAGAATGCTTTGAGGATAAACTTAGTCATTTAATTCAAGTTAAATACTGTTTTCTGAGCGCCAGTGTTCAACAGCTTTTATGAGGAGGCATGCATGACAGAATAGCATCACTCCTGCAATGCACGAGGATAAGAAGCTGCTTTGAGATGTGGTGTAAGCAGAAAGGCCAGCAAGGTGGACCTTTAGTGAGTTAAAGACTAGTCCCGAGTCTAAGAGGAGAATTAGATAAAGGACTGTGTAGGTGAGCAGTCAATGGGGTTGATGCTGGAAGTATTGGACCAAATGACAAAATGTTAAAAACTTACTGGAATAACAGTACCTAGTTTTAGGTTTTCATGCCTCCAAGTACTTCCATACATCTTTAATGCAGCTGGAGATGGCAGAACTCTATGACCTCGGGAGCCATGCTGCTAAATGGAGAGTTTGAGGGCAAGGGTGCATTGCTGTCCCCTGACCTTGGGACAGCATGTTGTACGGGCAAGGCAATTTCACTGGCGGGTGAAGGGACATTCTTATGAGATGTGAGAACCACGGCTGTAAATCCCACATTGCTGCTATCAGGATTAGTGCAACTTGTTTCCTGGTACATCTTGTGAATTATCCTGTTGAGTTGAGGAACTGGGGGAAAAAAATCATAGGTAATTTTCTCTGACCATGTGATCCAGAGACAGCTTCCTTTGGACTGTCTTCGGGGATACTTGGGGATACGGGGAGGCGTAGTCTGGGCACTGTGCGTTTTCTAGTGTTGCAAAGAGGTCGATGTCTGAATGTCGCCATTCTGCAAAGATGTTGTGTAAATTGTGTTTGTTCAAGCACCACTCATGTTCTACGGGTAGTTACACGTCTCTGCCTAGCAAGTCTGCCAGAAGATTGTGTTCCCCTGGAATGGGTTGCGACAGGAGGAACATGTGTTTCAGTGCCCATTTCCAAATGCTCCGAGTTTGGATGACCCTGCAGAGCGAGTGCCTCACTGTTCAAGTAATACATGGCTGTGGTGCTGTCTCTAAGGACCAAAACAATGTTCTCTTGCAGTTATGTCTGAAAGGCTTTCAAGGCTTTGAATACAGCAAGTAGCTCAACCAGGTTTATATATGTTTGTTCGCTACGGATTGTGACCACATGCCGTGTAAGCAGGGCATGGTATCGAAGTAAGAGACAAGTGACCACAGATCAAGGGTGTTTATTGAACTTTCAAAAGGGGTGTGAAAAACGCCCATCTAAACCTAAATCTAAGATGGGAGCAAGCTACGACCATCAAATAAACAATGCAGTCCTAGTGGAGTCCGGTCAAACTAAAAAGGGCCTATACTAAAAAAACCTATTGGCAATCCTTACCACTAATTTACAAATAGTGTGGGGACATGTTCATGAAAAAGAAAGAAGTGTTCACAAAATAAGTCAGGATGTTCAGGCCCTTGGCCTCCCTTTCCCACGTTTTCAGCACAGGGCAAGGCGGTTCACTTGAGCCAAACACACACTCTGGCTTCCTTGACACGAGCATACAGCTCCAATTCCAGCATCAGGGCCTTCTGTGCTAAAGTCTCTTTTCCATTCAAGTCTTCGGAGGGCCTGATGTACAAAACAAAAATAGAAAGTTATTTTTCTCTTATATACTTATATGACTTGGGTGTCTCTCCCTGGATCCCCAAAGCCAGGCTCAGATTCCTTTATTTTACGATTTTAAAAGTATTCCTTCTTGGGTGACTCATGGTTCACCCCAGATCCCTCTCAGCCAGGATCAGATCCATTCTTCACATTCAATTAGTCTCCCTCAGCCGGGCACGGACCAATTGCAGTTCACTTTATACTTATCGAAGACTTTCGAATGCGCACAGGTTTTAGCTCGACCCGTTGCAGGACCACTTCGATATAAAGCTCTTTCTTTACATTGCAGTTGCCATTCAGTTGGATACCTTACAGAGACCTTCGATTGAGCACATGTGGCACAGGACCAGTCTGTACTCAGTATCTTGTTTGGCTTTTTCAAAGTGCATTCACTTCTTTAGTTTCCACTTGTTCGCACCTCTCCTCACATGCGCTTCAAAACACTCTTTTGTGGATTTGTTCCTATAATGTTGCCACTTGCAACCTTGGTTCAAACAAGCCGATTTCGTATCGGTTTCTCCGACTCACCGGATGGGCTGCTTTTACTGGCACAGATTTCTGGCAGGAGCCAAGGACAGTTGCATGCGGCAATCGCGCATCCTGCTCTGGGTTATCGACACAGGAGTGCCCTGGACACCTTTGATGGACAGTGTCTGATATATCAGCATCAGTTCCCGGGCTTAGGCTTCTCACTCTCCAAGCCTCGTGAAAGTAATGGGTTCTAGAGGTCAAGGGCACTTCCTTCCTTGCAACCCTCTCTGGTCTAGCCGCCTTTCTCCTGGTGTTAAATCGCCATTGTGGAACTGCGGTTTCCTTGTATGCTTTTCCTCGCGCTGAGTGCGCATTCGTGCTCTGCCTTTTATCCGTGTGGGGAAGTGTGATGGGAGTCAGGTGTGTGTAATGATTAGCAAATGCCTGAACTTGCCTGACCAGGGTGTTGGGACATGTCAGGAATACGGCTCTGGTGTTAGTTCGTTGTCGCTCACGATGAACTGTCCGTGAGTAAGTTTTTGTGTCGGGAAAGGAGGGAGGTGTGGGGGGATGAGCTTCGAGTTATCCCACCTGGTAGGATGGGGAAAAGGTGTTACAGAAAAAGGGATACTGCATCTCACCCTTTGGTGTCCAACTTCCACTCCAGAAGACCCCTTATCCAGGTGATCCTCCCGCACTGGTCCACCCCCAGGAACTGGATCCAATAGCGATGGCAGTGTCCTGGCCACCTGGATGACAGATCCTCGGGGACTAGCGGGTCAGACACCTTCAGGTTTCTCACAGCTGTCTGCTGTAGAAGGTGTGCTCCCCACCCTGACATGGATGCATCCATGGTGAGTGGCTTCTACTGCAGGAGTGGTGAAGCATTTTCCCTTTAGAAGGTTCTCTTTTGACCACCACTGCAGAGACAGAATGAGGGCTGTTGAGACGACCACTAGATCATCCCACGGACTGCTTGCTTGACACCATTGGCTTGAGTGAGGGATATTTATTTTATGCTTCATCCCCTCTCCTAATGAGACCCCCCACCACTTTTTGCTGGACTTCTGGACGTTTTTCTTTCAATCCTGAATGAGTGGAGCCTTTTTCCACTCATCCATTCTTGTGGGCTCCATCTTTTGGAACTCTTTTCTTAGTATTCTACCTGTACTATGGAGTCTGTCTGCTCCATAGCTCTTAAAGGCGCCTGTGTTTTTACAACTGCAGCACATAGCTCCTCACGGGCAGTGTTGCAGGGGACCCATAGGGTCCTCCTTTAAAATTATTTTCCTATATCCTCAAGTAACTACAGTTCTTAAGGATAGAGATACTTCGTATCTCTCCCAAAACTCTATAGTTTGTGAGATTGGCCCACACCACCTTCAGTGGAGTGCTAAAAAGATATGTAGTATCGCCCTCCTCTCTGCTCCTGTGACCTTTTAGTCACAGACAATCACCTAGTTATGGCTGGTGGGAGTGACTTGTTCTACTGACTATTGTGTATTTTTTTTTTTACACTGCAGGCTATGTCCATAGCCTCGGTAGTGCACAATAGGGGCACCAAAGTACCAACTTGGGGCCCCCCTTCTTTTTTCGCCATTACTAGCATGGTTGTTCTTTGTTAGCCATTCTTCTACCATTCTGGGAGGGGGAGGTCTGTCTATATGTTTTGCCTTTGGGAGAACCAGTAGGTATCCCCGCCTAGGCTCCAGAGTGTCTCGGCAGGGAGGAAGTGGGTGGGGGGGGGGGGGTGGGAAGTCTTCCACCCCCGTCCTTTCTCTGCCAGAGGGCCTGAATAGGTTTAGCTCCCACAGGGGGTCTCGAGGTCCTGATTGGACAGGCACACCACTTTCTGTAAAATGCTGAGAGAGAATGCAGAGAAGTTTGTGCAGGAACTGTATAAAAGGTGAGGCTTCTGGAGTGTAAAGCAAGTCAACCACGGGAAACAGAAGTTACCGAAGAAGAAGACGTCCAGAGTGACCTGCAGACCTTGCAAGACCGTGCAACGAACACTGCTGTCCTGACCCCTCTTTCTATGCGACAGAGGAGCTCCGAAGAGGACTCCTTCCCTTTTGCTGGTGAGAACAACCAGTCCCAAGACAAACTTTAAAACGAGTCATCTCCCGAGGTTCGCAGAGCTTCCAGAGCTGCAGAACCCCAATACTAGGAGACCTGCTGCCCATTTCGAGTGCATCATCGTGGAAAGGCCGAATCCATCCAAATCTTTGCTGAATCCGTAAGGACAATGCAGAAATCCGATCCAACTCACCCAGACTCCTTCACCAGAGTGTGGGACTGCAGGAAGTGAAAAGATTGGCCGGGCGAGCCGTGGCCTTTGTTGGTGCTGCTGGAAAGGTGCCAGAACCACAGAGTTAAACAAGAAGTTGCTGAAAATGTCGTGCTACAGGTCCTCCCTTGAGACTGCTGCTGAGAGACACACCATCCATTGTCCTGCCTTTTGTCACCAGACCAAGGAATCCTGGAGATCGGGTCCAGAGCTGCAACCTCGCGGAGAAACCAGCACAAACACTTTCTTCAAACCTAAGGTACTGTGGGGGGGGAAAGGTATTGCTTACCCGATTCTAAGTCGTCACACCAGAGCGTTGCAGTGCACATCGAGGTGTCCAGGGCAACCCCCCTCTTACCTCTGACCCAAGCCGCTGCTTGTCTCCCCTTCAAGTCTGTTTTAAGGTCTCCTTTGTTAGTTGCTAACTTGCTGCTTCAATAACTTTAGACACTGGAAGAAATCCACAGGAACTCTTTGTATTACTCTGTTTGTCAGGACTTGAAGCCCTAAACTGCCTTTAGCTAGGGTTGTGTTTTTGGACAAAAGACTTGCAGGCGAAGAAACCATCTGAAGAACCTTGAACTAAGCCCATGTTACACTAATAACTTAAATGTTCCTCCCTTTTCTATATGTGTTTGCAAAGTAAATACATTACTCTATGAACTGTTGAAAAACACATGAGTGCTTAATAACCGATAATACGATAACCTTGGGCCTCATTATGGGTCCGGCGGTAACCGCGCCGGTGCTACCGGCTGGTTGCTGACGGACCGTAATTATTTACTGGTGCCTGACTTCACGGTTCCACCAGGAGATTACAACCCTGGCGGCCCGGAAAGACAGGCACCGGAAAATTGTAAGTCCCCATTCCTATAGAGTCCTATTGGACTCTGAGAATGGGGACCAAGGAAGCACCGGCACCATTGTTAATAATACCGTTGCTGCTGTGCCCAGCATGGTCATCCTTTTCGGGCACGGCGGCTCAGTCAGGCAAACCCCTAGTTCTGCCGGTCCGGAAACAACAGTGCTGGTAAGCTTACTAGCACTTAGAAAGAGGCCCCTTGTCTTTTCCCTTTTTAAGGTTGCTAAAAATGTAACCACGAACCAACACAAAAGTGAAAGGGCCCTTTGAAGCGTATTATCTAGTATTCCCAAGTGTTATATCATAAACGTAATAAATACATACCTTATATAAATATATGTTTTTTGTTTTTTAAAGGGCAGAGTAAAGGACTGCCTTATCAAAAGCAACATCCTGAGCATTGGAACTATCCAGAGAATAATGCTTAGTAAACAAGTGTATCGATGACCACATTGCAGCATCACAGATAGGGACACCCATTTGCAGGGCTGTCGATATGCCCATGCCTCTGGTGGAATGAGCATGCAAGCCCTCAGGAGGGTCCTTGCCTTCTATAGCATTCAGAAATAGGTAGGATGATCCACCTAGATAAGGTCAGATTAGAAACAGCCTGGCCCAGTTTGCATACTGTATACCCGACACAGAGCTGGTTGTCCACTCTCAATTTCAACATTCTGGAAAGATGGAGCCTTTCCTCTTCCTTGCTAGGATGCAGAAGAGGATAAAAGGCTGGCAGCACACATTTCTGACTTAAGTGAAAGTCCAAAACTACCTTAGGTAGACAAGAGTTTCACCCTCAACACCACCCTGTCCTTGTGGAATATAGTAAAGGGTGGCTTGGAAGAAAATGCCTGCAACTAGCTCACTATACGTGCAGATGTAATGGCAACCAAAAGTATAGCCTTAAAGGTGAACAATCTCAATGGACCTGTGTGGAAGGGTTGAAATGGGGCACACATCAGAAATTTCAAAATCAGGTTGAGGTCCCAAACCAGAACCTGAAAAGTAGATGGCGGTAACACATTTGTGAGCCCATTTAGAAACCGATTGACCAGTGGAATCTTGAAATAGGAGCATTCCATAGATGAGCGCTTAAAGATTGAAAGCGCTGCCAGGTAACCCTTAATTTTTCCAACCTGAAGACCTTTGTGTACTAATGAAAACAAAAAGGATAGAACATCCGGAGTTGTACAGTGAAAAGGATCAACATTCTTTTCTCTGCACCAGTAGCAAAACTTATTCCAACGGCAGAGAGACTTCGCTGCTGGCCGTCTGGCCAAAAGCAACACTTCCATCACGTCATCCAGAAGGTCCCATTCCTTGTACCTCAACCTTTCAGAAACCAAGCGTGAAGGTTGAGAGTCTTGACCTCTGGATGGAGAACCTGACCCTCCTCTCGTGAGAGAAGATCCTCTCTTTGTGGAAGACGTATCAGAGGACAGATGGACATGTCCAGAAGGTCCGGGTACCACGTTCTCCTGGCCCAATCCGGGGCAATGAGGTTCAAGTGGGTCCAGAATTGTCTCAACCATCTGAGTACTTGAGGAATGACGGGGACTGGAGGAAACACATACAGTAGTGGGAATTCCCAATCCACCTCGAACGTGTCTCCTACAGCTCCTCTCGGACGAACTCCCTCGAGCAGTACAGCGTGCACTTCCGGTTGACACCGGTCGCAAACAGATTAACTTGAGGAATTCCCCAAAGGATGAAGATCTTTTGAAGGACTTCCTGAGCTGCATTGCCTCTCTGCATAGTGGTTTGTGACCCTACGCCCCCTCTTTTGCTGACCGGCATTATCAGGACATTCTCTCCCCGTACAGACAGGAGAAAAGCCTTCAGCGCTAGTCTGCTCTCAGATCCAAAAGATTGATGTGTAGCCTGGACTCTGATGGAGACCAACGACCGCTTATTGTCAGATCGTTAGCGTGAGCCCCCCACCCCGTGAGTGAGGCATCTGTCACTACAGTGATCTCCGGCCATGGTTGCCAAAAGGGTTCTCCCATCAAAGTATTTTCCTTCCAGGCCCACCACAGAAGATCCTGGGAGACTCTGGTTGGAATCTGAAGGCAGTCCGACATCTTTCCGGAGAACTGGGACTATTGTGTCCCAAGAGCCCACTGAAGGAATCTCATTCTCAGGCGGGCCTCTGGCACCAGAAAAATGCAGGATGCCATGAGACCGAGCAACCTCAGGAATTCGAAGGCCGGCTGACTCTGGGCACTCTGGAATTTGTTACCATCTGGAGAATGTCTTGAGCCCTCACCTTGGGTGGCAAGAACTTTCTCAAGGATGTGTCTAATACAGCCCGATGTACTGGAGTGGTTGGGAAGGCGTCATATGGGGCTTCTTGAAATCGAGGGAGAAGCCCAGTCTGTGAAGGGAGTGGCAGGTAACATTGAGATGATCCAAGGCTTGTTCAGGAAAACAGCGTCTCGAGTGATCCTTCGATTCCTTGTCCGAACGAGGCCTTGAGGGCTCTCAATGTGGATCACGTCGTTTACCTGGGCTCGAGGGAGTGCGGGTATCCAGCCGAGACTGCTCATTGCAGACTTCCACAGAAGGCGCGGTCGGAGCACGGCCCTGTTTATCAAAGATTTTAAGCATTTCCACACGGAAAGCTTCCCATTCTGCTAGTGTTGACTTCTTGGACAGGCATGCCACCCTCTGAGAGGTGTTGCCTGACGAAGATGACCAGGAAGGCGACTGGCGGTGCCTTCCCCTCGATCTCTTCGATGAAGATTAAGAGTGCTGGGAATCACTCCTAGACCTAGAGCGCTTGGCCATCTTCCTCCGAGGAGTCTCGCCTCATCGGTAGAAGGGCCAGCATGTCGGGACTTATGGGGTTTGGAAACCTTGCCTTCCTTACGCTTCCCCCTTCGTTCCCTCAAGGCCTTTCCCGTCACGGATTGACACTTTGAGCACGTATCCGTATCGTGACCTTTGCTGAGGCACCACAGACAGACTCGATGCAGGTCCATGATGGACATCTTGGAGCCGCAGTTCCCGCATTTCTTGAATCCGGACCGAGAGGTCTTCGGAGTAGAATACGAAGACCTATTCGAAAAAATCAACAGCAATACTTTTCCAAGTACGAAGCGCGCCAAGTTTCTCATGAAGCAAAAACGTTTGCAGAAAAACAGAAGGCCAACGGGAGCCGTGCGTGCTACTTATAACATTCAATGACATCACCCCTGATGGAGGCCTCAGAGGGACATCGACTCGATCGACGCAGGGCACAGTCTGCCAAAAATGTTTTCCGAAGCTGGACATTACATGTCAAAGATGAGGAATACGTTGGAGGATACAATCCATTCGAAATTGTTTGACTTGGCTGGGGACAAGACTTGACTTGTTCTCATTGATGGAGAACACCAGGTTTAAAAGAAGGTCTATACTCTTTTGGGTGTTAACTGGAGACACACATCAAGCGTCTCTAGACATGAGCCAGTTGTCTAGATAAGGGTACACCAGAATGGACTGTCTGCGCAGCTGAGCTGGCACCACTAGCAGTACCTTGGCAAACACCCTTGGTGCTGAGGCAATGCCGAAGGGGAGTACTTTGAATTGATAGTGAGTGTTCACCGTCTTGAACCTTAGGTACTTCATGTGTGCTGGCAACATTGAAATATGAATTGGACATTCATGTCCAAGGTGGCCATGTAATCCCCTTGCTTCAGCAACCGGATTACCTCCTGCAGAGTTATCATCCTGAACCTTTGAGGCTTGACATACTTGTTCGCAGGGCACAGGTCTAACACAGGGTGCCCGGTTAGATCCTTTTTGGGTAAATAGAAGTATATTGAATAAATATCCTTTTTTAGCCAGATCTGGGACGAGTTAGATTGCTCCCTTTTGCAGCAGGGTCTCCACTTCAAGAAGGATGAAGAAATATTCTGGAGACAGTCTTCTGTTCTTTGGCGGGTGGTCTTCTAGACGGAAGAAGCTTCATACAATAACCGCCGCCTGCAGTCTTGAGCACCCACCGGTCTGAGGTTATCCCCTTCCATGCATGGGTGAAGCACGTTAACCATCCTCCTAATTGAGAGGCATGGGAGGGGAGCCTCTGGCTGCTGCATTTTCTTCCCCTTCCTGTGCCATGCCGAAGTCCCTGCTGTTGAGGGATTTCATAAGTGCTGGATGTTCCTTGGCCAGAATACCAGGATGAGCCGCCTACACCATAGGTAACCAGAGTGGTGCGGGAAAAGGATTGCCTGCCAAAAGACTGGCGGGTATTAACACCCCACGTTGTATATACGGTCTGCTAGAGATCTGATTAAGAGATTTTAACATCTCATGCTCCTTCTTTGCAGTCTCAAGTGCATCATCCACTGCTTTGTTAAAGAGAGCCGAATCCTTGATAGCTTGAGGAGTGAGGCCTGGGTCTCGGGTTTAAACCTGGTATTTTTAAGCCCTGCATGATGTTTAAAAGTGTCCTCAGCCAACACCATGCCCGCTGTTTCAGCAGCATCCAGCGCGTTTCTTACGATGTTCTGGTGTGACCAGACATCCTTCCTGCACAAGTGCAAGTAGTTTTGATCTTGTTGATTCAGGCACATTTTGCAGACCAGGCTCATTGGACATCACTGAAGCTAGCAAGGAGAGTGGTATTGTCAGCGATGCGGGTAATGTAGGCTGCAGAATAAGTAATTATTTTGCCCAAGGCGTAGAGTTTCTTGCAGTCTTTATCTGGGGGGAGACTCAGATGAAGACAGGGGATCTCTTGCACCTTTTCTGGGCATGGTAACAACCAAGGAGTTCAGAACAGAATAACCCCGGATATAAAGTAGATTAGAGGGTGCGGGCGAAACATCTTTTCGACGCATGGATTCACCGCCCGAAAAAGAGAAGGCGTAAGCAAGGAGGGGGAAATGTGCTTTTTAATGGATTGGCTGACTGGAATCTTTTCCTTGAGGATGTCCTCTACAAAGTCAGAGTCAGACACTGCCTCCTGAGTAAAGATCTTAAAATGGTCTGCTGCCTTCCGAATAGTATTGAAAAGCATTTTATCATCAAAAGGGGAAGCATCCCTGGGTTGGAATACATGCTGGGCGTCCGAAAAGATTATCAGGCTCTGCCTTGTGAGAAGGGTAGTGGCTAATTCCCCATGTCATCTGTATGGATCCAAGTGCCTGGGTTGTGAGAAAGAGTGTCTTCGGAGCCATTATGACAAACTGGAAAATAGTAGACGTCATCACCTTGATCATGGGAATAAGGCCATTTTCGTCTAGTAGAAGCAGAGTGAGCCTCAGGGGAGTGGAGACTTAGAGGGCCTAGGGCCTTCCTCAAAGGAACGAGACCGTTTAAGAATTTCATTGAATTTATCTGAGAACCCAATAAATTCAGATACTTGCTCCATATAGTGTTAGAACCTCTCTCTAGTCCAGCAAGTGGAGGTTTCTGGAAGTGGAAAAGCTAGCTCAGAAGGAGCTGGGTCTTCTCTGGGCCCCTGCAGTGACAGGGACAGTGGAGAGGAGGCCTGGGTATACCCAGAGGGCAGGGAAGGGGCCCTTTGGGGGTCAGAGCCACAACAAGGGGCCTTAGAATGCTTCTCCCTCGGTTTGGGGGGATTTTTGACTAAAGAAGCACGTCTCAATGCATCGGAAACACCTGTTGAAACTATAGGAGAGGCAGCGGTCCCCATCAAACCTTTTGGCAGACCTGCGGGTGCCGAAGGCATTTGATGGTTCCGTCGAAGGAGGCAGAGAGGTTGCAAGCTTGGCTTTGGGAAGAGATTGTGCCTTTGCTGCCAGGGTGCGATTTCACAGCAGCAATGGGTTCGGCATGCTTAGAGGGGCTGGTGATGGGCACATGGGAATCGGTCTCCAAAACGGAGCAGCGGCTGATGGAGGAATCCTGGTCTGAGTAGCCGGCTCAGGCAGTAGAATGACTCTCAGCCTGCATGGAGTAGGTCGCCCGCCACTTTGTGCCCCTTTCCTTAAGCATCTTGGGCCTAAAGAGTTGACAGGCCTTCTAACGTCATGTTGATGAGGTAGACAATTATTACACTCTCTCTAGGGGTGTACTTTCACAGAAACTTCACGTTACAAAAAGGGCACAATTTATATGGAGTTCTTTCCATTGTAAAGTGGAAAAGGAGCAGCCAGATAAGAAAAGGATAGAAAGGAGAGAAAAGGCATTATCTAAAGAGAAGTGTCGAGAAACAGGCACCCGCTCTCCCTAATGTAAGGCCGAAGCCTGAAGGCAAAGGCAGACGACGGCCGCTGAGTTGTTTTTAAACAAAGATTCACAGGATAGCAAAATAGTTGAAGAAGTCGTTGATGGGTGTATCAAAGACGCGTGGAACAGCATTAAAATCTCATCAACACAAGCGCCACATGAAAGCAACCAACTGGAATGGCAGAAAAAAAAACAATCTGTGGGGACCTCAATGCGTGAGGGATCTTGGGCAGACTACACGTCATGTTAGTGATAGTGTTACAGACATGCCCAGGTCGACGTCCCTTTTCGGTCTTCGAAAGAAAGATGAAATACTCTGCGATTACCGCTAGAAGTCAGACTATATGCATAGCATGTGATTCTAAGCAGATTCACAAGCATTAGAAATGTGCATTGTACTACTACATGCTAGTTTAATTTTTTAAATTCTCTACGTTCTAAAGGTCTCAAATAACTAACTATTTGTATAACTATCCAAGCTGAATTGTAGTGCGTTATTGAGAGTAGAGTCATTGAGGGCCCCTGACGCCACTGACACTCTCCTGAGACTAAGACTTGACTGCTCTTCCACGTACCTTGATTGGGTTATGGCTAAACTCTTAGAGTTCACCATAACTAGGGTAGTCTCCTAAAATATGTCCCCCAGGGCTGATCTTAGAAATCCATTTTACCACTATCTAATCACCCTTCTGTGAGGAATTGAATCACAATCAGAACTCCCTCAAGGAAATCATGACCCTGGAAACTGAAGCACTGAGAAATAATGGGTGGAGCAGAAGGCTGCCCAAGTCCACATCAAGATCCTGCCCATCAACAAGCCCAGAAAAACTGGGCTCCTCTAAGACACACCTCTGCTCACACAACAAAAGTCCACAGACAACACTGTCTGAAGCCATTTCTGAGCCATCAGAATCATGGTCCCCTTTAGAAGCTGAATCTCCCAGGAGCATCTCCAGTAGGAGAACCTGTGGGAATGTGTAAATCCTTGTAAAAGTTCACTGGACCAACAGGGAATTGCCCAGGGCATCCCTTCAGGGTATTTCTCTAGAGCAGAAGACTGGCAATTAGGTTGAAAATAGGTCCACCAGCAGTAACGCCTACAGCTCGAAGACCTGATCCACCACAACTGCACAGAGTGGCCACCCCTCATGCTCCTCTCCCCGGAAAAAGGCAAGGCTCAAACAGAAATGCCCCTTGCAATCAACAACAAGCACTGTGATTCGGCCTCTTTGCACAGGTTGAGGGAGCTCACTCTTGAACTTGTCAACATAATGCATTACAGGGGTATCGTCCATTAAGATGAACCTTCTTTCCTAGCAACTGCATTTGGAAAGCACAAAAGGAGCAATAGTTCTTAGAGATTGAAATGAAGCCTTGATCTCTGACCATACACCGCTCGTACCTCCAGATCTTTGCGAAAAGCCCCTTAGCCTGTCATGGAACCAGCAAGGACATCCTGTGCCTGAAATACAGGAGTGCAAATGGCTCACAGCATGCCATTCCCATCTCTGAACCACCAACTACAGTCCTGTACCAAGCAGGAACTCACTCGCTAGACCTCCAGAGGCATAGTCATTCTGCCCCCACTGAACCAGAGTTCTGAATGAAGCCTCCCCGAGCGAAGACTTGCTTGAGGGACAAGACGAATGACAAGGTCATTAGACCCAGCAGCAGAAACATCCTTGCGGAAAGCATGATCTCTCCTTGAAACTGTCAAACTTCATCATGGTAACCTGAAACCGGCCAGGCAACGGGTAGACCCTCAAAGGCATGTCTCTATAATGTGGGGTTGCATTATAGGGGTCAGGCTTGATTCCTTGATGTTGAACATAAATCTCAAAATGTGGAGCAATCCCATAGTCTGTTGAAATGTGAGCAGAAACCCTTGCAGACTGCGTGATTCCACCAGCAAATTGGCTGTGGTAGGGATAACACCTCCAAACCTACGAGGCACAAATGGGATGCCACGAAAGCCACTACTTGGTAAAGATCCTCGGGGTGTATGTTAGCCTGAAAGGAACACCCTGAATTGCCAGTGCTCATAACCACCATCCTCACAACTGGTTGGCCGATGGAACATGCACATGGGAATAGGCGTTCTGGAGTTCAGGGACTATCTAGATGCGCTGAAACGTTTGTTAATCTCACCATTTTGTCTTTTCTCATTTATTTCCTCAGGCCCTGTAGGTACACAATGGGCCTCTGTTCTTCTGGTATCCTTTTGGGGATTAGAAAATATCTGGAGAATACATTTTCTACATTACTTTTTTTAAACCATCTGTGTCACCTCCAGGAGGAGCTCTGTTTGGAAAAGCTCATGCCTTTGTGGCTGTGGAGGGCAGTCTGGGGAGGAAGGGGGGAGGGGGCTGGGGGGAGTCAAATAAGGGATGCTATAACCCTTTTCCCCCAATCCTCAAGAACCAGACCTAGTCACAGACCTCAACTCAACAAAATCGCCAAGCCTGCACCACACAGACGTTTTGTGGACTGAAGACACAAAGTTGTTTATCAGCGGCCTTCACCCTTGAAGGTTTCCTCAATGATGGATTGCTCATGCGAGTGCCTCTGCCTAAACGCTGCTTCTGTTGCATGGTTGGCATGCCCAGATACTGAAGAGTCATTAGCACATGTTTGGAGCAGATAAGCCCAAGGAATGGGCCATCAGTCTAGACTTCATGAATTTCTGAAGAGTATGGTCAACCTTGTCCCAAAAAGTGCTCGCCATCTTGAGGTTGCCATTACCCAAACACAGAATCTGCTGTGTCCAAGCCAGCCTGGATTATGTAGTCCTCTTTCATAACCTCTCAGTTTTGCACTGGCAACTTTACTACATGCAGTTATTGAAGGTTTTGCTGATAAACCTGCTAAATAATGTTCAACTGTCTTTAAGGTAATGTGTAGGGGTTATCTCTAGAATCCCCCCAATTGTGGCTGCATGTATGTATCTTTTGGCTTAGTGTATATTTTTAAGACTTAATAAATTATTGAACAATGTTGTGCTTTTCTGTCTAACCGGAATTATTGTAGCCCTAGACCAATCTCACACCGCTCCAGAGTCCAAGTCTTGCCATTATGCTACTTACCTTGATTGGGTTTGGCTAGACTAGAGTGCCTTTCCCAGTGGTGATTTTGGAAATTCACCTCAACAGCCATAATTGGGTCCTTAAGGCACTCCCCAAATAGCTGAGGCACGTGGGCATCACATTAATTAATGTTTCCTTGATCTACAGAATTCAACACCTGGATGTCCAAGGATTTGTCCACCCTCCTCATAAGGCCCATATAGGTAACAGACACTTCTTTAGGGATCACCAGTACCCTTGCATTGAGTATAACCTCAGGTGAGGTAGCAAAACCACCAGCGTACTGGAGGTCTCTCAGAACCTCATTGCCCAACTATTGATCTTTCCCCAAAGCTTTCTAGGGCTATGGAGTAACGATTCTCACAGTCTCCAGTATCAAAATCATCAATGCCTCTAACCAGTGTGAGAAACCAAAGGGTGTCTCACCCGGGAATCTCTCTCAGGGGGCCAGGGCACGGCCATCGCCTTTGGATCCAGACCCTGGGGGTGGACCATTGCGGGAGGATCACCTGCGTGAGGGGTCTTCAGGGAGTGGGGCTGAGACCACCGATTGTGAGACGCGGTATTCCCCCTTTCCCATACCCATCACCCATATGATTCTTCAATGTTCTAATTCCCCTCCCCCATTCTGCGCAAACACTGGCTCGAGGAAGAGGTTGACAGAGTAAAGAGGCTAACCCATACATATCTCATTGGACATGTCCCACTAATCGAGTCAGGCACTGGACTTTAATCAACCACATCAGATGTCCATTAGCTCTTCCCAGACGGATAAAAGGCGGACACACTCTGAGAAAGGTGGAACATGAGAAGGAGCAGAACTTCTGGGTGAAGTAGAATCTACTGAAGCAGAGCAGCAGAGCGAACGACAGAGGGACGGGAGGAAAGGGTAGAGAAACCCAGGAGACCCCTACAAGAGGTTGTTGCCTCCTAAGACCCGTGAACGATACGAGGTGAAGGCCAAAGACTGAAATCCCAGACACAAAGACTGCATTGTGTTTCAAGGGCGCCTGCGACTCTCTCGGGTGAAAGACAGAGTTGGGGAGGCGAGACCAAGCCTGTGGTATTAACCTTGACTCGTGAATTAAAACGCCAAGAAAGGAATGCGCAAAGACAAGAAAGGAATGCCTAAAGCCGGTGAGTTGGCAGCCAACATCAAAGACTGGTGTGTGTTAAGGAAGATTGAAGTTACAACAGTATATATCGCACAATTGAAGGATGCACGCCTGTGGATGAGAGGCGAAGGAAGGCAGACCAGTGGTGAACTGTAAATTACTGATAACTGAAGCCAGCGATACAGAGTAGTGGAGTGGTCCGGCAAAAGGAAGAAGCCCACTCGAACGTCTCTGCGAAAGGTGAAAGGTTTTGTTATAAAGCAACAAAGTGAATGAACTCTAAAATGCGTAATGGTCAAGATTAACCGACAAAAAGGTAAGTGAAAAGGTGAATGTTGAACTTTGTGCTTATGATACTGAACTACCCAGACCAAGAGATACTGGGGCAAATAACAAAACAGTCCGAGTAGAAGGGAAAGTTGTAGTGGTCCTGCGGAGGTCTAGAGTAAAAAAATAAATGAAAAAAACATGCACATTCGAAAGTCTTTGACAACAGGAAAAGGTCTGAGCCTGACTGAGGGAGAACGGAAGGGTGATAAGTTAGGGCAAGGCAACCCTTAAAGAAGGTGAATTAAGCTTGGGCAAGGGAACCCCTTGCAACTGCTTTGGTTAAAAGGTCAGAGCCACACTACGTGAACATTTAACTGTGAAGGAACTTTTTGAAAGCTGGAATTGGAGACTAACGTGGAATGCCAGGTGGGCTTCGATCCACGTTGTGAACTGCCTTTGTTTTGAGAACCTAAGCCACAGTGTGTTATCTGGTCTATGGGGGCCACTTTACTCTGTGCTGTCCAACATGGGGAGTAGAGCTGACTCAGCCATTTCTGATCATTCATGTTATAACACCGATTTTCCTTTGCATACACATTCCCATTTACACATTTTTTTGTATAAGAGATAGGGCAGGCATTAGGGTTTGTTACTATAGGCCATTTTGATTTGACGGACTGACTAGGACTGTTTTCTTGATGGTAGAGACTACTCTCATCATAGCTATAGGGCAAAGCAGGAGTTCTACCAAACCCCAAAAATGTAATAAAGGTTTTGAAATTGTACATTATATGTCAGTATCATACTTGTGATACCATGCCTCCATTACACCAGTAAGACATTCAAATTTCTATGCGACTCCAACTTACTGCTTGCTTCCATTGCAGTGCCATTATCTATGCCATGCAGATACCCTCTGACACCACCCATGGCTAGAGATCATTGGTTGAGGCGTTCCTGCCGAATATGTATCCAACATATGCGCGTGATAGTAGAAAACAGTTCATACAAAGTTTCAAAAGGGCCAGCGTGTGGTCATAAGGAGTATGTTGCATACCTGTAACTCCTGTTCTCCAGCAGAGTGAAAAGACCAACCCAGGAGGCCATCCTCAGATTCTAACCCCAGAGAGTTGGCAAAATGTAGCCTTTCTACCATAGGGGTGGTAAGTGGGTGCTTGTGATGCTAGTCTCTTCCTGTTTGATGTATTACCCGTTTATGTTTTGCTGAGGGGCGTGTCATAGGATTCAACGCTATGGAGGTTTTTTTTTGGGGTGTGGGGGGGTTTATTTGGGAGGGGTGCCGGGGGTGTTGGGGTTGCTTTTTTTTATTTTGCACTTTTCAGCGTTGGCGTCTTTTTTCTGTTTCAGGGGGTGTAGGGTTGGGTTTTTTTTGTTGCTTTTTGTGATTTTTTGGTTGGAGTCTTTCTTAGACTTTCTTCGATCTTTTAGCATGTCTGACATTGGAGGATCTCGGCTTTTGGTCTCTTCTTGGAATGTCAATGGAATGAATAATCCTGTCAAACGGCAGAAAATTCTGAACAGTTTTGAAGATATGCAGCGTGATGTTTATTTTTTACAGGAAACTCACCTTTTGTTGGAGGACATTGGGGTATTGCGTAGGAAATGGCTGGGTGATGTTGTTGCTTCCTGCTATTGCTCTAAGAGTAGGGGGGTTGCGATCCTGTTACGTAGGGGCTCTCCTATTAGAGTCCTGAAGACTAGTTGTGATCGGGAGGGAAGGGCCGTGGCTCTCCTGGTGGAAATTCAAGGTGTTCGATATGTGTTGTGCGATGTTTATGCTCCCTCGGTAGACAATGGTTCTCTTTGGGAATGCGTCACAATTGTTACTTGATTTGAACTCCCCCAATATCATTCTTGGTGGTGACTTTAATCTGGTTGATGATCCTTCGGTGGACTGTACTGGGCGTAAAGCCATACAGAGAAAGGATACACATTTTTGCTCGTTTCAGACGATGGTTAGGGATTTTGATCTGAAAGATTGTTGGAGGTTGCAGCATCCTGACTCCAAGGAGTATAGGTTTTTTCTGGATTTCTCAATTCATACTCGAGGATTGATACTTTTTTTTTTTTTTTTTTTTTACACCTGGTGGGGCGACTGCAAATCTTTTGAGTAGTCGGATAGGTTGCATTGCTGTCACGGACCATGCACCCATATTTTTGAATTTGTCTTTGAATTTTGAACGCTGTAGAACCTTTCAGTGGAGGATGAACACCTCTATTCTTCAAGATGAGGTTATTTTGGAAAAAATCAGAACAGAGGCTGAATGCTTTGTGAGAGAATTGTTCTGATGAGCTTATTAAGAAGGATACTTGGGAGGCGTTCAAATGTACGATGAGGGTTATTACTTTAGGCTCGTCTTGTGGCAGGAGGAAGAAATTGGCGAAGGTGCGGTTGGAGACTGAAACCCATTTGCTGAGGTGATGAATGGTTTGGTGCGTGATCCAGATGACGCTGATAAGAGAAGGGAATTGAAGAAATTGAAAAAGGACTTGAATGACATTTGGGGTGCTAGAGCTGAAAAGGATTTATATAGGATCAAATGTGCCTATTTTGATAAGGGAGAAAAGTGTGACAGATGGCTCGCCTACAGACTATGACAACAGGCTTCGGAAGGGGCCATTACATCTATTAAAAGGTTGAAAGGGTGGTCACTTTTGATGCACGTGAGATTAATACTGTTTTCAAGGATTTCTACATGAACTTGAATGAGAACGAAGCTGGTATTACTGGTCGTGGTGATTGCTTCTTTGATAATTAGAATGTTACAAAAATTTCTGATGAGGAGAGAACTGGTCTGAGCTGGCCGGTGACTTTGGATGAGATTAGGACTGCTATTACATGTTTGAATTCTGGGAAAACGCCAGGGCCTAATGGTTTACCAGGAGTTTTAGAAGGTTCTTCCTGAAGCGGCATTGGGGCTTTTGAGGGATATGTATATTTCGTGCAATGAGGTAGGATTGCTTCCAGAATCAACCAATCATGCTACCATTTCTGTATTTCTGAAAAAAGGGAATGATAGTCTCTTAACTTCCAGTTATCGGCCGATAAGTTAAATAAATATAGATAAGATCCTGGCTAAAATACTTGCTTTGTGCATTGAGGATGTGATTCAAAGATGTATTCACAAGGATCAGTCTGGTTTTGTCAAACATCGTAGAACTTCTAGCAATATTCAGAATCTTTTGCTGACCATGTCACAGGCCCAGAATTTGGATGAGGACGTGGCTGTGTTCTCTCTCGACGCTGAGAAAGCGTTTGATCGTGTTAATTGGCAATATAGGTTTACAGTGCTGAGGGAAATGAATTTGGGCGACAAATACATTTCTTGGGTTTCCCTTTTGTATGCTCGTCCCACGGCAGATGTTAAAACGAATGGCTTGTTGCCTGAATTTTCAGTCTTTGGAGGGGCACCAGACAAGGATGTTCGCTTTCACCTTTACTATTTGTGCTGGCCATTGAACCATTCGCTATTGCTTTAAGGGGTGATTTGTACTTGAAAGGTGTGTCCTTCCATGGGGTTGAGCAGAAAATATGGTTTTATGCAGATGACCTTTTATTAGTTGTACGGGATCTGGAGATTTCTTTGCCATCTTTGATGAACATCCTGGATCGTTTCCATGTGGTGGCTGGATATAAAATAAACTGGTGAAAGTCTGAGGTTTTGCCAATCACCGGGACTTGTGCTAAATCATTGGTGACTGGTTATGGATTTCAATGGTGTTTACGCAAAGTGAAATACTTGGGGATTTGGTTGACTCCAGTTGTGAGTGATATGGTGGAGGTGAACGTGGGGGGGATGCCTGTCATGAGTTGAAATCTTCTACGCAGAGGTGGTCGGTTTTGCGTTTGTAATTGTGGGGCAAGGTGAACGCGGCCCCGAAACTCAATTATGTTTTCAGTATGCTCCCTTTGAAGATTAGTCCATATTACTGGAAATGAATTGATGTGACTTTACAGTCCTTCCTTTGGGACGGGAAACCTCCTATGCTTAAATTGTGGAAGCTGCAGTTACCTGTTGAGAAGGGGGGGGGGGGCTTGAGGTCCCCAATTTTAGGGCGTATCATTAGCCTTCTCTTGCCAGTTTTTGCTTCCTTTTCCGAGTGATTCTATGAGTGCTTGGGCAGTAGCTGAGGCAAGCTCATTGGTCCCTCTTGCCCAGCGAGCTGTGCTTACGACAGTTAGCAAGCGTGGTAGGAGATTTCCTTTGACTGAGTTTCTGCGGGATGTGTGGAAAGGCTTTCATGATGTGTGGTTCAAGTGTTTTAAAATCACCTTCACCCTCAATTTGGCATAATAAAGCAATCGCGGAGGGTGGCAAACCTATATTTTGGCCGGATTGGTTTGTTGGTGGAGTTCATTGGATTAGTGATGTCTACAGGGATGGGGAGTGGGTTGATTTTGATGTGCTATGCACAAATTTCACGATTGAAAATATTTCAGTTGCAGATTACAGGAAATTACAGAGATGCATTGGCGAGATTGATGGAAACGAGTCTGTGAGCTTGGAATTCATCACGGTGGCCTGTCAGTCTATTGCGAGCAAAGTGTATCGCCGGATTGTTGCTAGCTACAAATGGAATATTGGTCTATTGGATGAGTGGAGTAGAAGGCTGGGTTGCGAGATCACTGCAGATTTGTGGCTTGAGATGTGTGCAAATGTGAGGCTTTGCTCGATCAGTTTGTGTGAGCGCTATAGGCAAATTAAAATTCTCAACCGGGTTTATTGATGCCCGGAGAGGTTCAAAGGCAGAGGCATGTCTGATTCTGATGTGTGTTGGTGTTGTAATGTGGAGGTTGGCACTCTTGAACATTTACTTTGGGATTGTGCCCGGGTCATGGGTTTTTGGCAGGAGGTTTGTACTATGTGTCTACGGGTCTTGAATCGCAGTATTGACTTGGATTTTAGGACAATCATTTTGGGCTGTGGTGTCTTACTTGATGATTTATCCATGTGTGAGAAAAAGTTCTTGTTTAGGGGTGCTTCAATTGCCAAGAAAATGATCTTGAGGGGGTGGAAGTCCCGGGTCCCACCTAACTCAGATGCTTAGGTTGATGAGATGGTTTCTTTGGCGGCTATTGAAAAGATGATTTACAGAAAGCAGGGGAAAATACACTTACATGCTAAGGTCTGGGAGTTTTTTTTGAATATGTACTAATTTTTTTTTCCCTCTTCTTCACGTGCAGTTAGTATCAGTCACCTTTGGATGCAATGCTGGCCGATTGTTCTATTTTAACTGATTTATGTGAGTTGTGTGTTCTTGTGTGGTAAAATGTAAACAAAGAATAAAAACATAAATAAAAAAAAAACACAATGCTGGAGAACAAGAGTTACAAGTAAGCACATACTCCTTCGCCAGCATTGGATGTTTCATGGATTCACATGATTTGAATAGATTGGCACAGCAGTAAACATCTTGTAACAGGAGGTTTAATGGGAGAAGGCATACCTTATTAGAACAATCGCTGCAGGACGGCTCTTCCGACCTTTGCTTCAGCCTCTCCTGTCGCTCCATGCAGTAATGCGTGACAAGGCTGTGCAGGACTGCCCAGGTTGCTGCCCGGCATATGTCTGACAGGGGAATCCCCATCCACAGCGCTGCTGAATATCTCACTGCTCTAGTGGAATGAGCATGTGGTCCCTGTAGTGGCCGATTTGCCTGGGTGTGTGCTGTGGAAATTGTGGCGGAGACCCTTCTAGCAATAACTGGTTTTGAAATAGGTCAACCTTTGTTAGGGGCCCCAAAGGCTACAAATAGTTGAGACATGCGCCTGAAATTCTTTGTTCTGTCTACATAGAACTTGAACTCTTCGAAGGTCAGGCAAGTGTAGAGACTGTTCCACTGGTGTGGATGGATGTGCAAAGAAAACTGGTAAAGTAACCTCAGTTTGTAAGTGGAAGGTGAATATGTGAGAAATCTGAAGGAGTCTCCCTGACTAGTCCCCGGGGGTCTGTCATCTAGGTCACTAAAACACGGCCACTGCTATTGGATCCAATTCCTGGGGGTGGACCAGTGAGGGAGGATCATCTGGATGGGGGCCTTGGAGAGTGGAAGCTGGACACTGAAGGGTGAGACGTGGGACCCCCCTTCTTCCAACATATTTTTTGCATCCTACCACGTAGGATACTCAGAAACACTACCCCGCCCCCTTCCCCTCCTTTTCCGATGCAAACACTTTTGCATACCACGAAAGACTACAGCCTAACACCAGAGCCGTTTACCTGACATGTCCCAACACAAGGGTCAGGCAATTGACCAGAATCGCACACACCGGACAGCCCTTTCCCTTCCCCACAGGGAAAAAAGGTGGAGCACGAGAGCACACTACGAGCAAGGCAGACAGCACGATGAGACAGCTATCCCAGTACGGCAATTCAAGAGGAGGAGAAAGGTGGCGAGAACCAAAAGGGCTACAAGGAGAGAAACAACCTTGCCCTTTCCGACCCAGACCAGCGAAGCCTCCCTGAAAGAAATCGTAAAACTGCGAATAGCTAACGTGTGTTGCAGCAGATGTCAACAGTACACAGAGCCCTCCGAAACGGATAACCAGGACAGGGAGCAACACCTGCTACCGTGGTACAGTCCTTGACTCCAGAGACAAAAAAAGCTGTGCGGTTCATCACAGCTGGTGAGTCGAGGGGAGAACCGATAAGAAACCGAACTGTGTTGAACGAAAGTTGCAAAATGTCACATTGAGGAAAAATCAAAGGACTGTTAAGTCCTAAGGGGAAAACCAGCTGCAGAGGGGACCAGCACCACGTGGGTGCTCATTCGAGAGATTGTCTGGTTGATTCCCCCATTATTGAAACTACCAATACCAGAAAACCTTGGGAAATCCGCAAGAAAAGGTCAAAGCGGTGATACGGGGGTCTAGCTAAATCCTCTGTACAGTCAAAAGTCTTTGAACCACAAGCCATTGGAAAACCAAGGGAAGTGAATCCTCCACAGTAAGAAAGGACAAGAAATTGAGAGGCTGGCAAACGTGAACCTGACGGAGGGATGCAGGTAGAATTGGGCGAAGCAGGATGCCCCAATGAACTGTGAATAAAAGCAGTGGAGAACCTGACAGAGGGAGGCTGCTATTAGAGAGGGATCGAAACCCAGTAGAGGGGAATCCAAGCGTGAAAAACCATCACCCACCGTACATGTGGGGAGTAACCAACATAATGAAATAGGAGAAATCCTGTGAACAAAAGCCACGGTGAACCAGACGGAGGCAGGCTGCTATTTGAGAAGGATCCGAGCCCAGGAGATGAGGATTCAGGTGTGAAAAGCCATCACCCACCATATATGCAGAAAGGAACTTCTTTGTTTTATTATTATGAACCTATCAGATTCTCGAAGGCAAGCTACTTTTTATAGAAATACAAACACTGAAGAGCCCGAGACCTAGTAACGGAACTGTTATCTCATGCTGGGAAAGCCTGAGAGTGTGATGTGCTCAGTAGTCCTGCCTAGTCCCATGCTTAAAACGCGGGCAAGGGAGACCCCCGGCTACCACATCCTGATCATTTGTAACACTTCTTTCTTGTGAACACTATCCAACACTCTTTTTGTATTTAGTTGTAAGGTTTGGCAATGGGTTGTTGTTAGTATAGGCCCTTTTATTTGACAAGACGCAACTAGGGCCGCCTTATTATTTGATTGTCGTAGCTTGCTCCCATCTTAGGTTTAGATTAGGCATTTTTCCAATCTACCTATACAGTTTAATAAACACCCTTCAACTATGATCACTTGTGTTTGTCTTTACTGTTGCCACCATGTGTTTTACAGACAGTACCTTGGGAATGAACATAAGGTTTGTTCTCAGGATTACTGTGTTCCTTTCAAACCGGAGATATGGAGGTTTAACAGATAGCATATGTATTTCTGACATCTGTCTGAAAGATGCGACCACCACCAGAAAAGCGTTTTTCCAAGACACAAACCTTCAGTCTGCGGTTGCCATCAGTTCCAACCGAGATTTCATTAGAGCAGACAGCACAATGTTTAAGCTCCACTGAGGTGGTGCTTTTTTCTGAGGGGGCTAAGTGCAGTATAGGCCTCATTAGGGATGTAACGGTATAACGGTATACCGTTAAAGATACCGTGAACAACTTAATTGAACAATAATAACCGTCAAGTTGTTTATACCGGTATACCGTTAAGTGTGCTTTTCAATCTGATTTGGAAAGGCTGCAGTAAGCAAGTGCTGCATAGTTTTGGTCTTGCACAGTAGGATGTGCCGTCTGCCAAGGGGGCCTTGTTTGGCAGACAAGAGCATAGGGAAAGTGAGGCCACATTAGTAAATGCAGCTTTGCTGCTGCGACTGCTCTTTCTCTGTGATCAGAAGAGTCGGGTCAAAGATCAGCCGATTTTTCGCAAATTGCGTTGAAAGCTGCCCTGCCTGAACCTTTGTGTTCCCCATGCATAGTTGGTAACAATGAGCTGACTGACTGGCTCTATAAGCATACCGGAGACTCCAGTTCATAGACTCAGCCAGACCTGGATTTCATGGGCAAAATAGAAAAAGTTATTTTGTTTCAGGCATTATTTATTTCAAAGGCAGCATACAGATTTTAAGCGTTTTCACACAGTCCTGCTGCTCCGTGCTACAGGTCAGATCTTCTATGGTGAATTCAATTTGCAATTAGAAAGACCAAAGGGACATCAAGAGGGTGAGCTGAGGGCCTGAACTCAAAGTGAGCATTTTATTTTTCCTTTTGTTCGTATATTAACAAATGTAATAAAATGTTCAGTGACTTGCAAAACAGTGGAGCTAGCAGCACTTAGCTTAGCAACCACTCAGCCAGCAGGAGCAGAAATGTGTCGATTCAGCCGGGCCCTGCATCATGTGCCATTAGTTCTGTAAGTTAAGGACCTACTGCACTGAGCAAACAGACATTGTAACGGCTCTTGCTCCGGCTGTGCAAATTGTAAAAAAAATAATAAAAAAAGACGGCCAGTAAAGTAATGCACATCGAATTACTCTCCCCAAGGTTTAGATTCAAGGAACTTAAGTTTCTCATGGTCATGGATCGGATAGCCATCCAGTTCTGTATTAGCTTAGAATTCTGGGATTTGTAGTTTACCCACCAATTTGATAGATGGGGAATACACATCCCAGAATTCAAAGGGGGGAAATGAACTGAGTGCCCTTCTGATGCATATCCACAACCAACTTTTTAGCCTTGTAGACCAGGCATGGACTGGCCTTTAGGGCAATAGGGCCATGGCCGAACCAAAAACATGAAATGCTTGCGTGGGCCAGTTTTTTGGGTGAGAGTGGAGCACTTTTTTGGCCAAAGTGGGCCAGTTTGATGAGTGACTTCACTATGCGGCTAATAGTTTTGATCACCGTTGCTGAATAAATATTCTTTTAAATGTACAATTTGCATCACATTTTATCAAAAATCTCCCCCTTTGGGTACTATTCAAACAGGGTTCCAAAAGGAATGAATTCCCATTTGCAACTATGGGCCACTTTTATGCTGGTGCCCGAGACAATTTTATGCCCCGGTCCGACCCTGCTGCAGACTGTGTGAACACTGGGCCTATCAGTGCTTTCTGCTAGTAAATAAACTCCCCCCCACTCCCCTGCCCACTGTCCTCTGTTTAGATTTGTACATTGGCATTAGAGTTGTTGCTTCGCTTGATCCTTGGCCTACCTGCCTTCTGCATATGGCACTGGACTCAACCAGGCAGGACAGATTCTACATTCAATTTGAAGTATCCAGAGCAATGGGGGTAAAATATTTCTTAGGTCTATTCTCAATTTGTGACACCAGCCATGAAAGCATTCCTCCCTCTGAACTCGCATCACAAGGGTCGTAATGCACTTAGACCTGGGGAAAACGGTAACGAAGGGACTGTGGTGAGGTGGTGATCTAGGCCATATTTCTGCTGATATGCATTTTAACTTTGTCATTTTCAAAGGTTTTTTTTGCCCCTCTCTTTAAGAAGGCAAATGAACATGTATTGCAAGAATCAAGAAAGAAATCAACAGCGCCCACTGAGCGCTGTCCCTTTAGGATTACATGGTCAGTGGTGACTCCGACATCAGACCTTCATAATACACCAGGCAGATGGTAAACAAGCTATAGTATTAGATCAATATGCAAACCTTTGGTGTGTCTGTGTTGGCTATGACATTTTGACAAAAGTAACACAATGACATGGGCTTTCAGACCGCACATGAGTGACTTTTCTCCCTTTAATGGGATAAAGAGTTGTCAAAACAAACTTTGTCGCAGCGAGGGGTCATGATGCCCATGCCATGTGGTTAAAAAAAAAATGCAAGTCGAGGCCAATTTTCAAAGCGATGACATGTGACTGAGCAGCAAGCTCATTGCTCAAAACGTGCATTATAACATTTCCACTAGTCACTCTTTCATTCAAGGCGATCAACGAGTGAGCGCCATGAAAAACCAATTCTGCAGTCGCCTTAGATTCCTGCATGATAGGCTAAATATGTGCAGAGACACGTTTCAAAATGCTACCTTGCTGCAGCTGGAAAATCCTGCCTGTGTATTTGTAAATTAACTAAAAAGCATTGACTTAATGGTAAGTTAAAGAAGTTCAAATGCAAAAAGGCAATGTAAAAAAAAGTTCTTTTTTTTGGTACAAGTAGTTTCAGTTGGAGCAGTTTTTAATGCCATTCCGTAAACCACACATGCCTGACACAAAATCAGTATGTTACCAATAGGAAGAATAAATATAGTGCCAAGAAGGAAAAGGATTTACTTTGGGTTGGTGGCTTTGGGGTTTATACATTTATAATGGATAATGTTTTCTAAACATATGACAATGGGGGATTTCCCTGGTTCTATCATTGAATTTATACATAATAAGTCACACCGCGAAATTAACTCATCTCTGCAGGTATTCCCTGCTGCCATACCAAAGGATAACATGTCTGTGATTACTGAACACCTTTTGGCCCGCAAGTAAACTAAAGGCTGTAACGTAAAGAGAGAGTGCGTGTGCAAGTGTGTGTATGCGCACAAGCACATACTACCATCAGACTCCATTGATCTGTGGCATGCAGATTATCAATATGGCAACATGTTCATCTTCACCAGTAGCCAGTGGGGGAGCTAAAAGGCAAAATGACCACTTAAGAAAAGCTATTAAGTTTGCATTGCCAGTCGCAGCAGGGCTCTCCCCCTAACCTCTCCTCTACACACGTGTGTCTGTGTTATTTGGTGCAAGCGAGGGGTGGCATTTCAGTGGAAAGTATGTTGAAAAGCCCAATTCTGGCCCTGGGTGCCTGATTTTGTTTGTGATGATAAATCTGAATTTATTACCTTTTTCCGAAAATATTTTTTTAAGATTAGTTAACTCCACTTGCTATACCGTGATAACCATGATGTACCGTCATTTGGCAAGAAGGTTATCGTACCGCCATAAAACTAATACCGTGACACCCCTAGGCCTCATTAATTGTTTTACGATGCGTGCTCCTTTTCTTGCTTTCTGGTTTATCTAGAAATGGCTGCCAAATGTACCTCGATGGATGAGTGTGATAAACCATCTTTGGCTAATTTCAACAGGTACGGTAGGATTTGGTGAGGCTCCAGACACAACGGGTCCAATTGTTCTTGAGAACACTAAGTGCAAAACCTTTCCCACTTGTATTTGTATGATTTGTTTGTGGATTATGCAATGGCAGCCTTTAGGATGTTTCTGCACTCCTGCATGATTGAGAGTTGCCAAAACGCGTTGAAGTCAGGAGCCAGGCCTTTAAGTTGAGCACCCCTGGATTGTGGTGACGCACCTGTTGGTTGCACATGGTTAGTAGATCGGGGTCTTGACCCCAAGGAATTGGACAGTCCTGGGTCAGGTGAACAAGCTCTGAAAACCACAGTTGTCTCACCCATGTTGGCGCTATGAGGATGACCGTGCACCTGTATGTTGCAATCATTTGTAGAACCTTGCTGATGCCTGGCATTGGAGGGAATGCTTACACAAAGATTCCCTCCCATGACATTGCAAAGGTGTCGCCTAGTAATTGATAGTGCCTGGTATCTGCTTGCGAACTGCGGGCATTTTGTGTTCTCCCATGTGGCAAATAAATCGATCGTCGCTGTTCCCCATCTTTTGAAGATCTGTAGGAGTTTCATGTCCACCAGCTGCCACTCATGTGACTGGTTGTTGGCCCTGCTCAACTGATCCGCAGTTTGGTTTGCTTTTCCTGGAAGGTGAAATGCTTATAGTTGCATGTTCTGGATGGCGCAGTGCCACAGCTGTTGGGCTGCTCTGGAGAGGGTCCTTGATCTTGTGCCTCCCTGTTTTCTTACACAATACATTGTGGTCATGTTGTCTGAACACTCGTACCACTTTGCCTTTGAGCACTGGCTGTAATGAGTGGAGGGTGTGAGCCACTGCTTTCAGCTCCAGTATGTTAATGTGGGGATATGTCTCGGCCAGGGACCGATGGGGGGCGGGGGGAGAGGAAAGAGAGAGAGAAAGAGAGAAAGAGAGAAAGAGAAAGAGAAAGAGAAAGAGAGAGAGAGAGAAAGAGAAAGAGAGAGAGAAAGAGAAAGAGAGAGAGAGAGAAAGAGAGAGAAAAAGAGAGAAAAAGAGAGAAAGAGAGAGAAAGAGAGAGAAAGAGAGAGAAAGAGAGAGAAAGAGAGAGAAAGAGAGAGAAAGAGAGAGAATCCTGTTAGTGAGGCATCTGTGATCATGGATTCTTGAAAAGGCAGATCCATGAAAGGGACTCCTTGGAGATGTGGGATGGTATGAGCCACCATTTCTGTGAGAGACTTTGTTACTGCCAGCTTGTCGTTCCATGTTCCCTTTAGCTGGGACCACCAATCAGCTAAGAATTCTTGTAGCTGCCTCATGTGTAAGGAGGAGCAAAGTACACCCACCCAAAGCTCCTCCCCCATGCTGCCTATATATGTTGGGAGCCAGAGCGTGAGGCACGTGCAGTACCTGTGAAAATACCTATACCAAGGAGACGCAAGATTCCCATTGAGAAAGCCATACATGCATTCACGACAACATGGCCATTTGAATGAAATCCTGGAGGCATTATGAAAACTGAGCAAAAGGGAAGACTGGTGACGTCATGAAGAGCAGGCCTGACGAACCCAGAAGAGATGCAGAGGTGAGAGAACACAGATATTTCATAGGTTCTAAAGAGGAGGTGTGAAAGATGAGCAACATTTCGGGCTCGAGATGAAGATGCTCATGCTACAGAAATAATGAAGATATCAAGTCATTTTACAATTGTACAGAAGCAGTAACGCAAGTAGACAAAGTATTCTTAAAAGCTGGCTATGTAGTGACTAGATTGCAGCGATGCACAAACGTATATACATAGGAAATGTAAGGACTATGGACGATTCCACAACGTACTTTAGCAGAGCGGGACCCAGGAAGCAGAAAGGTTTTTTTAGTGAGTCGCAGTTAGAAATTGAAAACGTAACCATGGAGGTGAATCAAAGAAAGGCTTGGTTGGCCCAAGATCAGGAAGTCAAGGCCACCTGGAGCCTGAATGTTCGAGCAACAATTACAGAACGTGTGAAAAGAACAAACTCCTGTTTTAGGTGAGGCGCTAGAACATTGAAGACATCAGAGGTTCATCATTTAATATTTAAATACAGCAAGACTCGAAAACATGGTCTGTAGTCACGTGGTCAGATGGAAATGTTAAGGATTCTAAATCGGTCGTCAGACCAGAACTCTTGCCACTAGCCTAGTATTTTGCGCACAATTAAAACACTTACTTAATTTCCTAGAAGTCAGACTGAGCTGGCTCCCAACCCGTCTCACACCCCCTTTAACAAATACCCCAGGTCACAATGGACCATGAACTAGGCCGGTAGGTGGTAATACAATATTTATTTTAAAGTCAAAGAAAAACACACAAATTTAATATTGACCAGCAATCACCAATGGGGTGATCATTACAAGGTAAATTGATGAAATACACTTAGTCTGACCTTCTACTATAACATGTCCAAAGCACAAATTAATGGTAGCAATTTTACTGTTTGGGTAGATATAACCAGAGTTAAGATTTCCTCCTGCAATGCTCCTTCGAACCTCTATTAATCGAATTTTGAGTGGATAGAAAGGAGAAGCAAGGAGTCAGGTATACTCGGCAGCAAACAATTAAAATCTGACCTTCCGCCACGAAATGGAAGGCAACATTTTAAAACCTTTGCAATTGCATAAAATAGCACTCTGAATTACTAAATATTTAATTTAAATGTGCAGTTGAATAAATGAGGTAAATATGAGTTATAACCGTATCAAAGAACATTAGCAATTACAAGGCAAGATACCAAGAACAGGCATACAGTTCAAAAATCAACTTTGCAGTGACAACATAGTGCAGCCAAATCACATGCATAGAAATTGCATTTGCTAATTTACACAGGTTTAAATGTCAAAAATGTTTGAAAAACGGGTGAAATAGACAGAATCGGAATGCATTTTTTATGCTGAATGACAGATGAATATCACAGGGATAATATGCAAGCGAAAGAGCGACTTTGAATTAATGACAGGATGAGATTCTCAATGGGAAAAGAAATTCGGTTTTAAAAATAAAAGCAGCCGACAGAGAAAATCGGTTTAAAAAGGAAAGGACAAGTCTTACAGAAGCTATATTTTGGTGGCTAGAAAAGAGACATCACCCGTGACACAGGTTACTTTGCAAGTGTAACCCCTTCGCGACGTGTGGCTCTTTATGTGGGAAATAATTAGTTTCATCAAAATGGTCCTAAGGACTTGCACAAGACAGAAATGAGTGGAAGAATGGCACCAACACTTGGAGATCAAGAGTACTCTGACAGTTAAGGATTTAGGTTAAGGCAGTTACATGATTTTTATGGCGTGGAACCTAATACAAGGTACAGAACAAGGGAAGCTGTTTGTGGTTGTTGGGGAAGGAAAATACTCAAGCATTTGAATGGGTATTTTGGACAGCACACCAGGTTTCTGGACAGCAAGGCAATATCTGGTCACTGGTCACAGCAGCAAGCTCTCCCAGGAGAAAACAGCTGGGCAAAGGTCTGGTCATGGCATAGCGGCACCTCAGCTGGATAGAGCAGGTGGCAGGGCAAGCAGGCAGCACTGGATATCCTAATGAGGATTCAGCCACCCCTCCCCTTCCTCCGAGTTATTGGGATTTTTTTGGTGGGGATTTTTGTGGATCAATAGTCCTGCCTGGACAGGGTCAGCTATGCTCTGGCCTGGCAGTGGAATCTTGCAGAGTGAAGATGGAATATCTGGCTGCGCAGGAGCTGGACAATTCAGAAGAGTGTCCTTTGTCTCCGAGTCTCCCCCTTTTATAAGGCAGGTGACATCACAGGATTTAACATGGGGCAGGACTTTGGCTTGACATGCCTCAAACAACTGGATTGGTCAGGGTTTACTGTTAGAGCCTTCCTGTCAACCGGTTGGGCTTCAAGGACATGACCTCAGTTTTATGGTGTGAGCTTAAGTTGCCCATGCCCTCCCACAGTCATTTTTGCCAAAAATAAGTTATGACATAAATTGCACATTTTTACAGTTGTGGCATATTTGAAAATCCCATAGGCAAATGACATTTCATACAGAGCATGGAATTCCGACTCCCAAGTCTGTACTTTGTCATTTCGCCCTCCTAATAATCTTTTGCACTTTTCAGTGGTAAATATTTCACCTAAAATTCTACAATTTTATATATGTGTACCTATTATCACAGAGCATGTTTGCATTACATTTTAAAGTTGCACCAAGTATACTTTTACCACGATTTACATTTTTCTGCCATTTGCAACTCCTACATGCTAGGGAAAGTCCCATGTTTTAATGCCACACAAATTACATTTAAACTGTTAAACTTTTGCATTTCTGCATCCTCCGGTTGCAGAAATAAAGTCTTAAAGTTTATTCATTCAGAACAGTCTTTTTCCCCAAATGGGCCAGCACTGTCTTCCAAATAAGGGCATACTTCCCAATGCTGCTCTGGAGTTGCCTTTGAAGCGCCCCAGTTTAAGTTGAGGGGAGGTGCTGCTTAAAAGTCACACCTACGCGTCCCAGAATTCCATTGTACCCGGCTGGAGCACTGGCACAGAGACTGAGGAGGGTGTGAAATGCTTCACCCCTACCTATTCATAGGCCCCAGATGCTGGTACACTTGGGGGAAGGTAGATCCTGCAGTCAGTACTTTGAAGCCAGGGCCTAAAACCTGTCCTGTTGGTTTTACAGTAACTTTATTAATTGTCTTTCCTGAACCAGAAGGCAAGACTGTTGGCGTTAAACATCCTATATATGTTTTAACACAAACCCCCCATCACATTTCTATGCAAGGACAGGGCCTTCATTTACCATTTCACTTTTAAACAGATCTTTTCTTGTTTGTAAAAAGCACCAATTTACACGTGGTTAATTTTCCTTGGCTGTCAATTTCAAATGTGGCTTGTCCTGGTATCTTTATTCTGAGCATTTCCATGGCCATAGTCAATTTCTAATACACAGAAATCTGTTCAAAGCAAGGGTCCAATGAAAGCGAAATGAGCAAAGAAGGAGCTTCTTATGAAGGGTTTATCTGTCATTTTGTTGCAAAAAGGAAAGCGTTTTGCGTACGGCTTGAAGGGAAGTTTTTGTTATTTCCCAGATCTTGCCTGACAAAGCCCGTCATTCAATGAGACCTGCCCCCTTTTTGCTGGAGCACAACCTGAATATGGAGGGACCTAGCTGGGTCTCACTGGATCAGAACTGCATACTGTTGAACAGATGAAAGAGCATCAGGGCGCAGTCATTTTAAACAGTAGAACTTTCCCTTTTTCAGTGGGAAACTTTAAGCTGGCAGGCTAGCAGCGCTGCCCTTAATTCTTTTCTCTGGTGCAAATGAAGAAATTACTGGCAGCAATTCTCAAGGTGTTCAGTGTTTCATCTTGCCCCATGTGTGGCTGGTAAGACGGCACAGCCATCATTTTGGAGACTGCAAAGCGCCGTTTTAAGGCACGGGATAGCGCTCAACAGAGCCAGCGCAGCCATTCGGCTGGTGACTGCTGAGATGTAGCTTGGTGAGGTAGGGGATTCTGCTGGGCTGGCAGACGTATCCCACAGAAATAGACAGTGGGACCAACTGTATCGAAAACCAAGAAGACAGTATGCCTATACCCCCTCGTATTCACCAGAGCAAGGAACATTTCCAAGACCAAATTCAAGCCCTTAATTGACTAGCAGACTTCAAATGTCATGATAGATGACAGGCTAATTGGTGGGAAGCTATAGTTATGACCAGCCCACCAGCACCTAGAAGCCAGCCTGCGTGCTGCTTACGTGTGTGTGGAATATTACAGAGGGGTACAAGGATGCCATCCTATTGTAGAGCGCCATGCAATAGAGACCCCTATAGTTTGTATAACCAATGGGACGTCGTGTATTTGAGGACGTTCGCAGTGACCTGCACTAGAGAAGGGCTTAGTTGCCCCAACTGATGTTAGAGACAAATCACCTTCCGTGACAAGTATGGACCGTATACCTAGATGTTCCCTGTAAGCCCATCTCCTTCCCAAGTAGATTTTTGTAGTTTACCACGCAGATTGACGTCAATGACAGGTTAATATATGAACTACATTTTTTATTAAATGCATTGAGTGAGAAGATCGAGCGAATCCATTGATGTTGGTTGTAACTTCTTGTTCTAGATAATTGATATTAAAAACAGACGTACTTTGCCAACTTCCCGAGTCAGTTTGATTGATGTTTGAGTATATTCTGCATCCGCATCCATCTCAAAGTATTGCTACCTTGTCTTAAAGGGCTGGGTCGGATAGCCCAGCGCACGTGGTTGCAGAGACGATGGTTAAAAATCAATCGACCGAGTAAGCTTTGAGGTCCTGGAAATATCAGACGTCCTCTGCCATTTAGCTGGAGGAACATGAAGCTCTCTGTAAATAGCGGCAGTTAGTTTAAAAAACCTTGCAAGTACAGGTGGTTCATCTGTTCAACGGTCCCTCGTTTTCAAGCAGAATCCCTTCCCGACTTCTACATGAAGCTGAGCGGACCGAAGGTTGAAGCAGCTGGTTGAGGAGACGATCCCGAGGGTCGAAGTCGAAAACGGTGAGTAGGCGGAGTGAGGTGGCAAACTGAATGAGCACCAAGTAGGGAAGAGTGATAACGGGGATACAGTAACGAAGGGTTTGCTGATTGGGGTATTTTATTCTTTGGGTATAAGACAATGAGAATCACAGTTTAAAGGTATATACACCAGGAGCGATCTATATAGTAAGCCCGGAATCCTACATCAAGAACATTTAGAAGGAGCTCGTCCTAAAGTCCATGTGGACATATATAGGCTAAGAACAGCCAAGGGTCATTAAAGAGGACAGCTCATACACCATCGGAGCCATTTCAGGAGCAGAAATAGTGACAAGGAGCGTTGGCGGAGACATATGTGGGCGGGCCGGCCGGTCTGTCAGTTTGTCTGAATATTGTATAGGGTGTATGTGGTGGAAACGTTGAGATTTGAAATGTAATTATTTATTTGTATAAAGTTGACTGATAATGTTCAGTGAATAGATAGCCTGAAGTAAACGTGACAGAGGTTTGGAGCTGCGACGATGGTGCACACTCATATTGTATTTTTCTGGAAAGCATTTATTTGTGAAAGATAACAGTAAGTATTGACAGTCAAATGTGATTTCAGTCATGATGGAGGATATTACTCCACTTACACACATGTGCAGACAGCTGACAAAACACACATCTAAGCTTAAGCAGTACAGTGCAGAATGGGTAAAGGGATAAAATGTTCATGCCATGGTCACAAGGGGGAAATCGCTGTCCAGGGCAGCGTTGCAGCATATGACGAAATATTTGCATGCAGCATATACGGGCAAGAAGCTAGAAAGGAGGTTAAGCTAGCTTAGAGCTCTGGAAAATGTACCAGGAGGAAAGAGAAGACCAGCCTAATGAAGACTGGATGCTTAACCAGTGCAAAGAGGGGTGAAGAGCCTTCTATTCCCCCTACTGTGCCTGAAGTAAATGGCAATAGTACGAAAGATATCCTTTAAGAGAGCTTAAGGCAGCGACGGGGTATAGTAACCCGATGTATAAGTGACCTGCATGTAGTAGCGACGAGAGTCCAGAAAAACTCCAGAAAGATGTGATCCCTAAGACACATGGGACAAGAGAAGTAACCGACAAGGTATGTCTCTAGATACAGAGAGAAATAAAAAGATGGAAAGGAGAGCAAGATAAAGCTGAAGTAGCAGCGCTCATACAGAACAAATGGATGGGTGCTCAGATATTGCTCCAACTTGACGGAAAGAGCATGTAGGAAGTGAGACAAAAGGAAGATCAGGATAAGAAAGATGAAGAACGTGAAAAACAATTAAAAGACGACGAGGCCAAAAGAAAGTAGACAAAGGCGGGAACAGCTGTACCAAGATGAGCAGTTGAAAACAGGAAACGGCAGAGGAGCAAAGAAAGTATGGTAACAGGCAAAGAGCAATCGAAGAACAAGACAGGCTAGAAAAGAGAGGAAGAGGAAGAACCGAAGTTAAGAGATAAAAGAATACAAAGATGCAGGGATGAAGAAATGCGTAGAGCAAATGCGAGGAGAGGTGAAAAGACAGGAAGAGGAAAGGGTAAGAGAGGGAGCAAGGAAACAGAGTTTAATGAGGAAATGGAACTCAACAGAAGCCAAAGGGCACGCGACATTGATCGCATAGAGAAAGTTAATGGAACCTATTCCAGTAGTAGCTTAGGAGGACATAGAACTCTTCCCAACACATGAACCAATGTCATGTCCATCTAGAGCAAATATAGAGGATGATTTCAATATAAGAAGCATTGGGTAGAAAATCGAAAGGTCTATCATGAAACGAGGACCAAAAGTGAATCAAAACAAAAGGGAAAAAATGATCGATTTAAAGGTGCAGTCGCAAGGAAAAGAGGGAGGTTTGTTCAGTCTTGATCATAGAGTCTTGTCTTTGGACAGGCTGACTCTGAAAAAGATGAGAAAGAGGGAAGTCACAAGCTGGGGACAGGACATGTCTGACGAAGACAGAGAAACCTTCCGTGGGGAGGAGGGAGCTAATGCATGTGATCCTGAGGGATGTTCTCTGACAGATAGGGAGGTGAGATGGTCAGAACTGGACCCACCTAACTAGAGGACACCAGAGCCCCTGGCGTGGCCAAGTCGACCTAAAAGGTGACACCTTATGTGAGCAGACCAAGGTCGTTACCAGGAAGAAGACGGTGTGGAACCATTGTCCCTGCTATGGACAGGCAAACGATGGGGGATGAATGTGATTTTGGGATATCGCAGTTCTCATGGTTATAGAAAGGAGGGGTCAGACAGCAGTATATACCATGGCCCCAAATGGATAAGGATAATTTAAGGTGTAAACTCCAGAGTCTGTTGTCGGTTGCCAGAAAATGGAAGGCGGAAATACATTAGCATGAGAGGACATTAAGGGTCTTCTAGCAGCTATACTTGGGGAGAGAGCTGATGACATTTGGTCGAGAGCAGGCTACGCAGGTGTCGCTGCCCAGAAAACTGCTCATGATGGAGGGCCGTTTAATACTTGTAGAGTGGCAGTCTAGAAAGCGCTTTGAGTACAGTATCCGGATACGTCGGCTATGGGAGCTATAATGGCATGTAAGCTGCAGGAAGGAGAGGCCCCACTTATTTACATTCAAAATTTCCAAGAGCAGTGGAGCTTGGAAACACGCGAGCCATGGGGGAAATCTATACCTGTATTCTTTCATATATTATGTCAAGGGCTGCCAGACAAGGTGCAGAGACAGTTCAAGAAGCTGCTGGGTATGGAGGCAAAACCGTGGCCAGAAATACAGTTGACAATTGTGCATCATTGCCGACTGTTGCAGGAGAAGAGTCAAAAGAAAGAAGAAGGTAGGAAGCTATAGGAGGCTAAGCTAGTACAGAAAAAGCTATTGAACTATGCTATAGAAGGGACAATGTTAACCAGTGGAGAACGGTCAGGATCACAACAGGCAGCAGGTATGCCGCAGGTGAATAACCAACGGCAGTTCAATCAAGGAGGGAATGGCTTTATACCACGAGGTAAAGGAAACTTTCGTGGAAGAGGAGGTTTTCAGAATAATCAAGGGAACTTCCAGAGTAACCAAGGTGGGTTTCAGCCTACACAGAATGATAATCAAGGCATGCAAGGAGGGCAAATTGGAAAACTCCCTCCTGTATGTTGGACATGTGGAATGACAGGGCACATAGCATAAACATGTGGGAGTCAAGGGTATGTACAGAATGGCAGTTCTCAAGACGGGGGACCATTTATCCGCCTCCATATGGTTCACAAGGTAGGGATGGGTTTGCCCAAGATCAGACAGTGTATCAAGCACAAGCGCCAAGAATGCAACAGGCTTTGCAACCACAGCAAGCACCATTGAATCCACCACAAGGGCAGTCACAGCACGCACCCATGCAAATACAGAAGAGCGCAAACACAGGACAGTTGTTGACTCCTAGGATAGGGGGTGTCACCATCGAGGGTGGGAATCCTTTTACGGGCACAAGGGATAAGCATGTACCCACAAAAGGACAGCTCACCGGGTGACTTGATGTGTTCAGTACTAGAAGTAACGCCAAATTCTCAAGAGGAACCAAGGTTTGACGTCACAATAGAAGTCACGATAGAAGGCAGATTTTTTTTTTGGTAGACAGGTGCAACTCGCTCATGTATACGTCAGGGAAAATTTGTATTGTCGAATAATGCCATGAATGCTCAAGGTTTTACAGGAGCTACACGTTCCTTTGACTGAAGAATTGCCAGTCTCTATAGGAGAATGCAATGTCTGTCCCATTGTTACATTCAAAGCAGACACTGGTTAATATACTGGGTCGAGATCTAATGACAAGGCTGAATATGACTTTCTATTACTGATGAAGGTATAGTGTGTTCAATGCCAGGAATACATCATTTAAATGTGAGCAAATTTACCATGGCATTTACGGGGCAAATAGCCATACGAGGGGTACCATTAGAACCAGAAGTGTTTCATTATGGGGTATGCATTCTGCTAACATGGCTGGCAGGTTTAGTAGGTAAGTCCATGAGAATACCTGATGAGTTTCTCTTTAGACCAGAGATTCAAATGGACTAAGGGGGGGGGCGTTGGGGAGGGGGGGGATTATTCCCTTAGAGTTACAAGCAGCTGTAGTACGAGGGGTCTTGGCTATGCTTATAGGATTTGATGATAGAGGCAGATAATGGAGCACTGCAATCGGTATTGGAGAAGGTTACAGATTAACGGACGTCACTGATGAGGACCTATTTAAAGATGACCCATCTGATGACGAAGTGGTGTTCGACATGAGCATTACATAATGGGTGAGGGCAAACAATGCGGGATCCCGCAGAGAATGATGATAGTGAGACAGCGTCTTGCATTTTTTGATGAAGACATGGCAAAAGTGCCAGTTTCTTTATGGACTAATGGCCCTTATGACATAGGCCTATTGAAGGGGGTTGGAGAAGTTAAGATCAAACTGAAGCCAGGAGCAATTTTATCTCAAGCACAACAGCATCCTATGTCTCGAGCGGCAAACAAGGGTATTTTTAAGACGATATCCGCCATTATGGATCAAGGCATTTTAGTGACGTCAGAGTAACTATGCAATACTGCAGTGTACCCTATCCAAAAAAAATCCAGGGGGGTGGGGGAGGAGGGGGGCATCGTGGCATTTAATTCAAGAAACGCACCCAATGAATCAAATTGTAGAGGCAGAGTTTCCTCTAGTTCCCAATCCAGCAACAATCTTATGAAGTATCCCTGTTGAGGCTTGATAGTTCACTGTGATGGATTTGAAAAACTCAATTCCGTTACATAAAGATTCTCAAGATCTGAAGTCATATTCAGACAGACCAAGTTAAAAAGCACAAGGGTACTGTGAGTCTCCATCGATTTTCAATAGAGTCCTAGGGATGGGCTTAAGCAATATTGATTTGCCAAGCGTCGTGCTGTAATGCGTAGATGATATTTTGATCTGCAGCACATCTGAAGAGTGCAGACATGACTCAGTTCCGCTAATGATTATTCTACCAGAGAAAGATTACAGATGGACAAAGAAAAATTGCAGTATTGTCAAGAAGAGGTGCTATACATAGGGCAGTTAATTTTGCATGAAGGAAAGAAAGTTACACTTGAAAGAGCAAAAACAATTTTGAAAACAGCAAAACCACACACGATAAAGCACATGCAGCAATTCTTGGGACTGTGCAATTATGTGAGAGCATGGGTATTTGATTATAGTTCATACACAAGGCCATTGTTGCAGGCCCTGAAGAAGACTCAAGCAAGTCAGGAAAAGATTGTATGGACTGAGGAAATGGAGGAACGGTTCGATTAACTGAAAAAGGCAATTTGCACAGCTCCAGTTATAGGGATTCCTAATTATTCTGAGGAATTATTTTTATTTTTGCACACGAACGGAACAGTTATGTTAGCAGTACTCAGGAAGATAACATTGGGGTATATTAGGACTGATTTCTATACTCTGGCCTGGTGGAAGATGAATAGAAGGCCAACCTATATTGTTACAGGGACAACTCTGGGAAGCTGTAGCCAAACCAGTTTAGGTAGCAGTGACAGGCGGTCTAGGCCAAGTTCTTCAGAGGGGTGAGTGTGTAAAGGGTCAACAATGCGGTCACACAATGGGAATCACATATTGCACTTAGACAGGATGTATAAAAATACAGTTATTTGATTATGGCCAAAACACACATTATCCAACCCTAAGTTGTCTGGGGCCTTGTGCCCTATTGTTCAGGATACAGTTCCACAGAACTTAGGATGCAGGAAAGAATACAGGTAGGGTCTCTAGGGTCCAGTGATGGATTCTTAAGAGTTGGGGTTCAACGTAGACAAGGGCCCAAAATTACCCACAACAGTCAGAAGTCTTGCCAAGGCAAGTAATGGCAATGCCAATAATGTTAGAAATAGGATTATTATAAGCCATTTGACCTATAATGAGAGTATAGGGTTAGGTTAAAAGCCTTGTAACTTAGCCCCCCCTTACTCCGAATCTTCCCTAGTCTTTGTAGAACAAAGGAAGGGTGTCCTGGCTTGCTTTTACTGCCGAAATCCTCGGCCCTCGATTTCCAGGAGTTGCAGGTTCGAGAATGACTCTGGTTGGAATCTTTTGCTGGTGCAAGGGCTCTCGGTCGAAGAATGCAAAAACAAATGATGCAGCACCCCTCTAGGGACTGGAATCGTGTCAGAAAAGCAGGTTTTGGACGGTGTGCACTGTGAACAGCAATGCAACAGGACTCAATAGCCGCAGTTGGACTTTCCGGTCTTTCTCGGGTCCCGTTGGTGCTAGAACACTGAAATCTCGGATAGGATGTCGTTGCAGTGGCAGCTGAGGGTGTGCCAAGTTTCAGGTGGAAACTCGGAACGGCGGCAAAGTTAACCCGGTAGACCAAAAACAAGACGATTCCCAGGCACTTCCGAAGGCAGTTTTTGTGCTGCTCACAGAGTAGACATCGAAATGGATGGTCCCTCCACTCCAAGGGTCGTAGCACCTTCGCAGGCCTACCGAAGATCACAAGCAAGACAGGGCTCCACCGCGTCTGCAAGTAGAAGTTTGTTTCCAGGCCTCCTTCAGTTAGGCTTCGGGTTTCTTTGCAGGTCTCGCAGCTGGACAGGATACTTGGCTCTTTCAGGTTTCTCCAGGATCTCTAAAGAATGCATGCAGAGGTCCCTTTATCGTAAAAGCCAGGTAGGAGTCTAAACTCCCACTAGCTAATAGCAGATCTAGCTCACACACACACACCCCCCACATTGGTCCAATCAGGACCACTGGCGGGAACACTCATGCTTACCACACAGAAACCAGGATGTGGATTAGGGTCAGATGACCCAGCCCACATCCTGCTTGCAAAAATACAAATCCACCCAGTAGCCCGCCAAAAGCTGCTGCTTTCCCAGGCACTGTAAGTCCTTACAAGGATCTTCCTGAGGTCAGGAAGAAGGCTAAACAAGATGCAAAAAGAATGGGTGAAAACCTTGTGGCACGGCCTTGTTTGACCAGTAGCCACAGTCAGTAGCCAAACGCGGTAAACGTAGTAAAGCTAAAAAAAAAATCCCCAAAAGGTGGGGAAAAAGTCACTGCTGCCACCAGCCCATCTTTTAAAAACATCTAGAGTAACCAAAAAATCCTTTGAGTGTTAGTCTAGGTAAAAAGAAACATGCACCCCATTGCACTGCAGTGCAAGCTGTTTTGTGCAATGATCAAAAAAATTAGCACAAGTGAAACACAAAAGTAACCACAAGTAGCAACATAGTAACACGACTAAGGGAAACACTGTTTCCCAGTACTGATCACCTTAAGGACATATCAGTTTCCCCATAACATGTGAGCAAAGGCCAGTACAGTGAAGCTTCAGACTTCACTGTACTGCAGAAAGTACAGGTCAGATTCAAAAATAAATTTCTCTTAAAAATGAGGAGCCTGTTTTGTTGGGTGCTTTTCCCAAGTGGGCCTCAGCGCCCTCTCTTTTGGTAATTGTTGACTTACAAGTCACGGTCGCATGATTAAGTACGCAGATACCTGGCTCCTTTACTCCATTTGAAATCAAAATACAATACTTTAACTTGTATCACGCGCCCTTGTCATGAAGGAGAAAAAGAAAGACAAACACTGTCTTTTGTTCTCCAAATTGTAAACTTTTGGGTTTTGTAATTGTGCAATCGATCAAAACATTGCCCTTTAGGATTACACGTGTTTCGACGTCTGCGTCTTTTTCAAATCAGGGCTAGTCAGTTCGGTTAATAAGTCATGAGTTGAATACTTATATTGAGTAGTCATGGGTTAAATCCCAGTTAGTCCGCGTGTGCCGTTACAAAGAGTCCCCCTCGGGGACGGGGGACTAGCCCTGACTAGCCCCGATTTGAAAAAGACACAGACGTCGAAACACATGTAATCCTAAAGGGCAATGTTTTGAATCAATAGCACAATTAAAAAACCCAAAAGTTTACAATTTGGAGAACAAAAGACAGTGTTTGTCTTTCTTTTTCTCCTCCATGACAAGGGCGCGTGATACAAGTTAAAGTAACACAGTTTATTGTATTCAGATTCAAAAATAAAATTAAAACATTTTGGGCCGCCGCGTTAGCTTTTGAGAAGTCTGCCAGAATAGTAATGGGGTGTTCCATGATGATGTTTGTTAGACATGGATTATTTGCTGTTTTGGAAAGCCTAAAAAAGGTACACAGACTTCTCAAAGAGCCTTTGCTTATGAGGTGGTCCTATTGAATCCAACAATTAAAATATTCAGATGCAAGACAGCGAACCCTGGCACGTTTGTAGCTGAATCACTAGCAGAAGACGAGCATGTACATGATTGCTCAAATTATGAGGAATTTTATGAGATCCCGAGAGTGAAAGAACATGCTCTGGAAGCTGGCGAGATTCTCTATTGATGGGTCTTCAAGGATCGATCAAACTGATGGGCAAAGATATTCAGGTGCCACTGTGGTAAGGCACATGGCTAATGAAGAATTTGAAGTAATGACAAGTGCACGACTACCGTCACAGGTCACAGTAGCCATTGCGATCGTTAAGTGCACAGCGCACACTAAAAGCACACTTTATCTCACACTGGAATCAAGCCGCAGGCGAAGAAGCAAAAAGGGTTGTACATTCAACCGCCATTATGAGTTTTGATATGCCTGATGTGAATGAAAGAATGGTGGTGATGTTGATTATAAATTAAAGTTTTATTAACTTATCGAAGACACAATTGATGGAAGTTCAAGGTGGAGAACCACAGGATGAGAAAGATCTGTGGACACGGAGAAGGTGTTCTTTATCCCCTTCTGGGGCATTGTGGCGACAGGAAAGCACTGGTAAACCGGTGATGCCTGTAGAGGGTGATGTTATAACAGCTACACTACCCTGTGCATGTCATTAGGGAAAGCCTTGCAGCAACTATTGCAGAGGAATGGTTTGTATTGAATTTGTTAGAACACGTTGCTTTTTATGTAGTAAATTGCATCATATGTCAAAAGTTTACTGCTGGCCACACACTGTGAACAGTCAGAGTAGTTAAACCTCGACCCAATGGTCCTTTTCAGCATTTATATATGGACTGTGTTGACATGCTGCAAGTCTGTAATGGCTATAGATATAAGATAGTGGTGGTGTACCCCTTTTCTAAGTGGATCAAAGCTGGCCCATGCACAAATCCAGACGCCATCTACGTAAATGCTGGAAAAACCCAATAATCGTCCCGGACCTAGCCGACGCACTCCTTCAATCTCCACTACCTACCTGCCAGCTGACTAAAAAACTAACCCCCAATGCCTTTGACTCATGGCTCAACGCATCTGATGCCGCGCACACCCCCTTGTAAACCATCATCCCGCCATGGCCTCTTCCCCAGATGGTTCACTCCTGAGTTGAAGACCACTAAACAACTATATAAATACCTGGAACGCAAATGGCTGAAAGACAAACCAAGGAGAACAGGGCCATCTTGGCCCAACACCTCTATCAGTACAAGGCTGAAATCCGGAAAGCAAAAAAAGCCCACTACAACTCCCGAATTGTAAACTGCAATAACCCAAGCAAGGAACTCCACAAAATCATTTCCGAGTTCACCAAACCGGCTTGCACCACGACCGTCCCGACCCCCTCACTCTCCCTCCACTTTTACACCACGGCTCTCGAAAGAACAAATACTCTAGCCACCAAACTGGCTCTCTCGCATCCACCAGGCAATAATCCCCGCCTTAGTGGCCAACCCCCCAGCTGTGACCACTACGCAACCAACGTTCGAATCCTTTAGTCCAATATCACCAGAGCAATTTCTCAAACTTCTATCTGCCAGCAAACCATCTGGCTCCCCGCTGGCCCCTTCCCGGCCACAGCCCTCAAAGAAATTTACGCTTCCACCTGCCAGGAGAACATGCAAGGATCCATCATAAATGCCTCCCTTTCCTCTGGTGTCTTTCCTGACGCATTCAAAATGGTTCATGTCAGACCACTAATTAAAAAACCTTCTATCGACCCTCTCCAGCCCAAAAACTACCGCCCCATCTCAAACACCAGATTCCTTGCAAAACTCATTGACCGAACCGCCTACTCCCAACTAAATGCCTTTGTCAAAGCCAACAATCTCCTAGACCCTGCACAATCAGGTTTCAGAGCCCGTCACGGAACCAAAACCACCCTAACCTCAATCTGGGATGACCTTAAAATGACGGCAGACTCCGCAGGATGCGCGGCACTAATCCTTCTTGACCTATCCGCTGCCTTTGACACAATCAATCACTCAATCCTCCTAGACTGCCTCCACGCCCTAGGAATTCGTGGAACCGCTCTTAAATGGATAGCTTCATTCCTCAAAGATAGGTACCAAATAACGATACTCTCCACCTATACCTCCCAAGCCCGACCAGTCGACACCGGACTCCCACAAGGAGCATGCCCATCTGCACTCCTGTTCAATCTCTACTTTATCACCCTCCTTCCAATAGTTCACACAACATCCGGTGTTACAACTACGCCGATGACACTCAACTGATTCTAAAACTAATTAACTCAAATCCCAACTCCCAACCTGACCTAGAACTCTGGATGACCAAAAGCCACCTCTTATTAAACCCCTCCAAAACCAAAATCATGGTATGTGGCAACTCCGAGCTTCTTCCGCAACCACTACCCTGCCCACCCACCATGGGCAGCTCACCGACCCCCTGCAAATCAGTGAAAAATCTTGGATGCATCCTTGACTCTGACCTAACACTCTCACGCTAAGTCAACAATGTCTCTAAATCCTGCCACTACCACCCTAAAACCCTTAGGCGCATCTTTCCATATCTCTCCTTCCCTAACAGACTCTCAGCGGTCCAATCAATCGTTATGTCAAGACTGGACTATGCAAACCCCCTATACCTCGGACTCCACGCGTACCAACTGAATAAACTCCAAAAGGGCACTAAACGCTGCAGCCAAATTGCTGCTTGCGCTCGACCCAAGGGACCACATCTCCCCAGCCCTTAAGACGCTGCACTGGCTTCCGGTAGCCCGAAGGGTGACTTTTAAAACCTTATGCATATCCCATCGAGCACTGCATAAAACCGGACCTCAATATCTTCAAAACAAACTAAAACCATATAATTCCCCCCCTCGCACCCTAAGATCAAGCTCAGCCAGCCTCCTAGTCATACCTAAGACATACTCAGTCAGATTAGGCGGATCATCATTCTCAGCCTTGGCCCCCACCCTGTGGAACTCACTCCCACCCCACATGCGCCAAACTGATGATTTAACATCCTTCCGCAAACTGCTGAAAACCTGGCTCTTCCCCTAAAACCAACCGGTATCCAAACTAACCCAAACAGACAAAAAGCATCTCAACGACACCAACCCATCAAACTACCTGAGACGAGAAATGGACAGCTGATAACCCTGAATATAAACTAGAAAGACAAACAGAATTAAACGAGTAAAGTAGATCAAAACAGTGAAGTCGATAATAAGAATAAATCATATGGAAACAGTAAGGAGATGTAAACTGCTGAAATGCACATAATGCATGAGGAGGAAACGAAGTGAATAACATTGATGAAATAGTTAGAATGGATGAAGCGTGAACAGATTAAAGCACTGAATGAAAGAATGCATGAGTGGAAGAACAGATGACTATGTAGATTGAATAAATGTGTAAATCGAATAAGTACATCGGATAAGTGTATAGAATGGATGAACATGTTAAGCGGCCGAGTGTGTAGAGTAGTTGAGTGTAAACAGTTGAATGCACTAAGTGGAAGAATGCATGAGTGGAGGAACAGATGACTACATAGATCGAATGAGTGTAAATCGAACGAGTATGTGGATCGGATGAAGGTATAGAATGGATGAACATGATAAGCAGACGAGCATGTAGAGTGGTTGGGTATGTATATCAGATGAGCGCGTATGGCGGACGAGGGCATAAATACAGAGAAGCGAATGTAGAACTGATGATTGCACAGAATGTATGAGCGTGTAGAGTGGGGGAGCGTGTACAGTGGAGGAGCGTGTAGAGCGGATGAGGCTAGAGAGCAGATGAATTTATAGAACTGGATTACTGCGTACTAACGAATGACTCTAAGGGGCTGATGAGTGCATACTAATGTTGAATGTGGGGAAAGCATGAGTGCATAGAGTGAATGAGTGTGCTGAGCTTGTGAGTACAGGGAGCTGGTGAGTGCCGTGAGTGGGTGAATGTGGGGAGCGGGTGAATGCGAAGTACAGGCGCAGACTGCGTGGGGCAGTCAGGAGCGCGCAGGGCGGACTAGAATGCATGAGTGCATCGAGCAGATCGGAGTGTGTAGCACTGACGGGGACGCATGGAATGAATAAAAGTCCATAGAACGGACTGGAGTGCATAGAACTGCGCGACGTACATAGTATGGACTGGAATGCAGAGAACGTATGAAAGAGCATATAACCCATCATATCACACCCCACGCTTACTCTCTTCTTTACACCACCACTCAATTAGAACACAGAGATACTACGACACCATTCGGTATAACTGTTCTCATACCAACACCTCCCGCTCACTCCCCATCACTCTAAGTAAACACTGCTGGTTACACCCCCCCCAGGCAGGCTTTCTCCTCAGGCCTAACGCAGCCACAGTCGGTCTGGATAAATCCTGCCAGAACGAACACATACCCCTGATCTCAACCACCACACCTACCGCTAAGAAGCAGCTATTTAACGAATACTGCACCAGCTGCACACATACCCGGTGCGCACATGCACCGTTGACTCTCTCTACTGACCTGAACTCCGGTTCCCAAGGGTGTTCAACCTACCAGCGCCTTCAGACCATACCAATGGTATTTAAGGCGCTATATAAGTGCAAAATAACATAACAACTTGCGCTGAGAAGTTCTTAGTATGAGAAGTATTTCCTAGATGGGGGAATATGTGAGGTATTGCGATCAGATAATGGCCCAGATTTTGTGAATTAAGTGTTTGAACAAATTAGTTTATTGCTTGGTATAAAGCATATGTTTTCTTCAGCTTATCATCCGCAAGCTAACGGATTATATGAGAGACTCAACGGTCTGCTCAAGGAAAGGATAGCCAAGCTTAAAAATGTTGAAAAAAGGATGGCTGCATTGCCTGCCTCTTGCATTATATGCACGGAGGAATCAACCAAGCTCTGACCATCTTACGTCACATGAACTAGTAACAGGGAGACAAATGAGAACGCCTCTCACTCCGCCATATAGGACTAGAAGTGACGCCCAGACAATAGCTGAATTGCTAGATGAGCTACATGTGTATTTAACATGTATGACAACAAGTATTTGTCATTTTAGACCAAGTCAAGCGGAATGGGTGTCGGTCTCAGAACACAGATGAAGACGATACAGCAACCGGATCATGTGAACTACTACTGCCCAAGTCGTTTGCCCCAGATCGGATTCTGATCCAGAACTTTGTCCACAAATGGCATCAACCCATGTTTAACTGTCCCTTCATTGTGGTGGAAGTTACACCATCAGCAGTCAAGGTGCTAGGAAGACATGTTTGGATATTCCTAGGAGAGGAGACGCAAAGCTCTACACCGACGAGGCTGCTTCACCCCCCACCCCATTCAGAAGCAAGCAATAGAGAAGCAGTTCAGCATGTGCAGACTAGATCTATGATGAGGAAGAAAGACACAGACTGTCCAGTAGACAGATAAAGAGTTCATTGGACTGTGGTACGTTTGAGACACTCTTTGTAGCTGCTATGCAAGGAGTGAAAACAAGCTATTCTTGTGGCACAGGAGCTTGCTGACATTCGACTGAGACATATTGAAGCCTTGAAAGGAAAGGAAATGTCATACCTAGAGTTTATCTTTGACGATTGGAAGAAGGAGCAGTTCCCAGATTCTTTTCTCACCAAGTTTCTCTTTGGAGATGCCCACGGTGGTGCCCAATGGCAACGTTCATCAGATCATTCTTACGGTTTTCCTCTTCATTCTTTGTGCATATCCGCTACTGGTTGGGAGAACTACAGACGTTCATGTGTTTTTGAAAGATCCTAAAAATGGTCCAGTCGTGAGGAGATTGCTCGCAGCTATCATAGAGCAAATCCTCCAGCAACCAGAGTATAACACAGCAAGTACAGCTGGTCCGGCCTGACGAAGACGCTCATAAACTGCTGGGAATGGTCTTTTATTTCCGGATTGAAGAGCATCCTTATATTGTTGGACGACAAACAAACACACGTGTATTTGAGTGATCCTAGAAATCGACCTGTGATAAATTGACTGATAAAATTCACAGGCAGATTTGTTTATTGCCTGACACATCTCCAATGCATGGATGGGTTTGTCAAGTGAGGACATTCACAAACTATTGGCCTTGGTCTTTTACAAGTTGCTGGAAGTACATCCTCATTTGGATTTGCGAAAATACAACTTTGTTGTATTAATCAGGAACCCTATTAACCGTCAGTTGCTTGTGGAACAGATCCAGCAATTGCCAGAATATTTTACGAGATTGCCCGATTAAAGTTTGGTTTTTCCTTCTTTAAAAGTAAAAGTAGAAAATGGGCCACATTGATAGCAATAACAATGTGGCAAACAGGGAGAGCGCACCACGACGTGAAAGAAACTATTGCTGTGTAAAATGGATTTACGGTACATAATCTATACATGCATCCTGTTCATTGTAATTCTTCTCTCACTCACAGTACGTAATGTCTATTATGAAGATACAAACAAAGCAGTAGTTCCTGTGCAGCAGGCGGGTACAGACGTGGTAATTGTAAGGCAGCCAAGGCCTTGTGTGATTGTCCCTACTCTAGTGGTGCATATGAAAGCACCTAGTCAAGTGACAGATAGGTCTGGGCTTCCCTTTGAGGGGCGGTCGGCTTTACAGGTTTTTCATGATTCTTTGCTACCTTTGAATTTTGACAATAGAAAGACCTTATGTGAATGTTCTTATTTACATGTAACAGTAGCACATGTAAAAACACAGATTTTACTGGTAAATGTCCCTATGATTCCCCTAGTGAGAAGGAGTTATGCTGATATACTTGATGAAATGATTATAGAAGCTCATGAGGCAAGAAGGAGACCTAAGCTGAATGCTTATCTAGACAGCACAGCACATTTGGGGAAACACTACGTGGTATCAGCATATGAAAGAGGTAGACGAGAACATCTAAAGAGAGTTGTAATATGTATGCTCTCATACCTTTATGCTATGACTGCAGCTCAAACTTTAATTGTTAGGGAAATTCCAGAGAATGAAGCCAGATGTCCTCTTCACCTTGCAGCATGCATGACAAGAGGTCAGTTTCAAGGGAGTCGGGCCGCTCTGCGATGGGGAGCGAAGTCAGCGTTTCCATTCCAGGATGATTATGTCAAGACTACACAGATGGAAAAAGAGTCTAAATGGAAAAACCAAATGCTTGTGTATCCTGCTGCAGGACAGGCTGAAGAAATGAAGGGACCCAACTGTTCTGAGAAGGAGGAAATAGCTTGGATGCCCGGATGCTGGGAAGGAGCTCAGCTGATAATCTATGGGAAAGTAAAATCCAGGAAAGGAGGGGAAGAAGGGCTGGTATCATGCACAGCTCACCTGCTAAAAAATGAATATATACGAGAAGTACAGAAAATAGACAATGATCGTTCTAAACCATGCGCTAAGTATGCCAAACGACTAACGTGTGTTGAAGATTAAGAAGGTCCACTAACTGTGATTCCATTGATAAATGCGACCAGAGAAAATGAAAAAAGCACACCAATATAGGGTGCAAGGAGGACTCCAAGATGGCGGCGGGTATGGAGTAGATGTGCCGGCCGAGCTCTCTCGGGCAACGAGTGGAAGTGCGGCCGTCCACCACCCCGCGGCAATCCATTGGCCGGTGGATTAGGGCTGAAATCCGCGCATCCTCCAGGGGGTCAGGGGAGCGCGAAGAGAAGGGGGAACATCACCCCTGGAGCCCCGTGTGCAGGCAATAGAGCGAGGGGGGTCGTCCCCTGCGGTTCGCGCCCCGGCAGCAGAGAGAGGAGCCGGGCTGCCCCCCTTGGAGCCGGAGCAGAGGAGAGGAGGGGGGGCCATCGGGGCAGGCGGGTGCTGTGCGGCCGGAGAACGGGGAGGTCGTCCCCGGGACCCGCGCTCCGGTGCTGGAAAAAGGAGCTGGGCTGCCCCCTTGAAGTTGGAGCTGGGGAGCGAGAGGCGCGGGCCCCAAGGGCGGCAGGAACGAGGTCCCGGCGCTGGCAGAGCAGCGTGGAGACGGTTGAGGAAGCGCCCGGCGGCAGAGCGCATAGCCGCTGGTGGGGAGCGCTGCGTCGAGGCTGCAGACCGGGGAGAGAGGTGTCCCCTGGGGCACGGCTGGAGGCCGTGCTCTAGGCTGGGAGGCGGAGGAATCCGGCGCGGGAGAAGGACCCTGAGGACACGGGGATCCCGGCGGGAGCGGCAGTGTGGATTGTGGGCCGTATTCGGGTCACTGTGAAGGAGACACTTAATGCGGTAGGCGAGGCCCCTAAGGACACGGAGGTGCAGGGCCAACTGAGGAGCTGCTGTGGGCTTTCTCCTAGAGCCACGGCGTTGTGGAGCACTACACCGCAGTGAGGGCGGCTGAGGGGGGGAGAAGTGTAGGGGCCGCGAGGTCTTTGCTGCCCACCCAAGGCCTGGATCAAGTGAGACTCTCAAGGGTGAATTGGGAGGGTTTTTGCTGACCTCCTTCCCCCGTTGGTTGGTGGGGCATAGCACTGGAGATTAGAGCTGGCAGGAGGGTCGCCCGCAGTCAGCAGGCTGGGGGCTGGCTGAAGGTTCGGAGGGGCCAGGAGATCCGGAATTGGAGACGGGTCACCCTATTGAGCACCTTACCATTACTAAACCCTCCTCCCCCTTCAGCTGGAGGACTCTTTGTGGTACGCCCTGTTGAAACGTGGGCGGGCGTAAGGGAGGGCGGTCCAAGACCCGATATTAGACCGCAGGGGTTGAGGCGTGAGGTTGGCCTAGTCTGAGGGGTCTGGGTGGAGGTCAATCCCTGGCTTGACCTCCTTCAGCCGACTCAGGTCCCTGTTGATGGCCACTCGCTCTAAGGGGAAGAGTGGAAGGGCGCAGCAACCTCCAAGGGACTCTCAGAGTACAATCCACTCTCTGTGGCTTTCGCAGGACATGGGGGAAAGCACTGGGAACGGCAATGAGGGTTCGGTGAGGCGTGTCGCGACAGAGAGAACGCAGGAGCGTTCCCAGATGCATGGCCAAGACCTCATGGGGGAAAGCCAGACGCTCCATGCCAACTTAGCCAAGACCTTTCAAGACCAGTTTCAGCTAATGTGCGCTGATCTTAATGAAGCGCTGGGGGAGATCAAGCGGGAAATGAAGCAGTTAGGGGACAGGACGGATCTCCTGGAGAGAGGTCTGCAGGAGGTCGAGAAGGAAACTGCAGCTAATAGTGAGGCGTTGGAGCGCCTGAACATAGCGACCCGGAACCTGGAGATACAGATGGAGGACGTTGAAAACAGATCTCGGAGGATCAATATAAGTGAGGCTGTTACCGGAATCCGTCTTGGACAAGGACTTGAAACAGGAACTGCAGGGGGTGTTTGCGGACATCCTTGGTGGGGTGGCCCCAGGTGACATCGAATTGGACCGGGTCCACAGAGTTGGCCGACTCGCTAAGGGACCTATCTCAAGGCCGCGAGACGTGCTCGCCGCCTTCTCCAGGTACGCTCAGAGGGAGGCAGTGCTCCTAGCTGCGAGGAAGAAGGAACAAATTATGTCTAGAGGCCAGAAGATAGCTCTTTTTCAGGATTAGGCTAATGCAACTTTAATAAAAAGAAGGAAGATGGCGCCAGTGTTGAAGGCCCTACTGCAACGGTGGATACGGTACTGGTGGACTTTTCCTTTTGGTTTGGTTTTTGAGTGGGAAGGCTCTCTGAAACGCATAATATCAGTTCAGGAGGGGGTTGATTTGTTGCGGCTGGATTTGGAGGAGGGCGTTTCGAGCAGGGAGGGGAGAGGTGTGGGGAGCAGGCAGCGGGAGAGGCCCTGGGAGTGGTCCACAGTGGCGGATAAAAAACGGAGGGGGCAGAGGGAGAATGGCGGCGTGCAGGGGGAGGGTAGGGGGCCCTGTGGGGAGGTGGGTAGTGGCGGAAGGGCTCTAGTATAATCTTCATTCTAGTCGGATAAGGAGTGGTGGACCTTTACAGTTGACATAGGAGCTCGGAGCCGGGGAGGGCAACATATTGGGGTCAATAAGGGCTAGGTGGCCCGGGGGGAGATAAGAGGAGAAGGTGAACATAACGGTTTGGGGGAGTCATGTTAAGTTGGGTGGGAAGGGGGGGTTGGTTCCACTCTAAATTGGGGTTGTAGAGTGGAAGAGGGGTGGCCTGGGGGGGGTTTGGGAGGGCGTCAGTCCTAGGCTTGACGGGGAAAGAGGCTGGAAAGGAAAAAGGGCGAGGACCCTCCCCACATCTTGCTGGTGAGGAGGGGAGTTAAGAGGGTGGACCTGGAGGGATGCGGGAAGGGGGGTCCCCGCGGAGCAATCTGATTACCAGAGTGGGATTCAAATGGATGACACATAATGTACGGGGTTTAAACTCCCCGCTTAAGCGGTCCAAACTGGAGCAGTTCATCGGTTCTCACAAACCTGATGTTCTGGCTCTGCAAGAGACCCATCTGCTGCGGAAGGATCAACGAAGGCTGAGGTTGAAGGGATTCCCGCTAATAGTTTTCGCATCAGGTCCTTGCAAGAAAGGTGGGGTGGCGCTGGCATTTGGGAGGGGGTAGACTTTCGGGTTGCTGACACCATCCGGGATAAGAATGGGAGCTACATCATGGTTCGGGGAGAGTACATGGGCTCGCACCTCACAATAGTTTCTGTGTATAGCCCAAATGTGGGGCAAGACCAGTTTCTGCGTGGGATGGTGGGAACTCTACAAGACTTTGCAAGAGGACAGATAATATTGATGGGGGACCTGAATTTGGCATGGGACGGAAGGAGGGACTGTTCGCAGCTGAGGGGAGGAGGAGGGGGTGTGGTTGGCTCGTCTAAATTGAAGGAACGGTCGGAGGAAGCTGGCTTGGGAGACGTGTGGAGAGTGTTAAGGGGGGAGGAGGAGGGGTTTACGTTTCTTTCGGATGTTCACAGGTCCCAGTCTAGAATAGACTATATCTGGGTGTCTGCGAGTTTGATTGGGGGGGGTTGACTCCATAGAGGTAGGCCCAGTGGGGATAGCAGATCAGAAGGTAGTTCAAATGCGGCTACGGTTGGGGGGGGGGTAGAAGGCCGGGGCTGTGAAGATGGAAGTTTCCGGAGGCGCTGCTGAGAGACCAGGTGACGAGTGGGGAGATAGAGGGGAAGATCCGAAAATATTTTGACCAGAACAGTGATCTGGACACGAGTCTGGAGGTGCGATGGGATGCTTTTAAGGCCACGTTGAGGGGTGAATTAATCGCCCTGCAAGCGGAAAGACACAGACAGATGCGGAGGCTTGAGGAGCAGTTGGAAAAAGAGGTGGAGGCCACTAGGGAGCGGGTGGAGAAAAACCCCTCTAGAAAATTGTATTAAGGAGTATAGGGCGGTAGAGGGTCAATTGGGGATCCTCAGAAATAAAAAAGCGGAGGAGGCCATGTTAAGGGTCAGGCAGAAGTACTATGCGAAAGCTAACAAGGCCGACTCGCTCCTGGCGCGCTTACTGAGGGGTGAGAGGGAACGCAATGTAATCGGGGCGATGAGGAGCAGGGAGGGGGCGAGACTCACCAAGACAGAGGAGATTAAAGGGAGGCTAGCAGAATTTTACGAGGAACTATACTCCTCACTGAACCCGTCTAGTGACACTCAGAAGAAGTTTTTGGAGGGCCTTGCGCTCCCGCGGCTCTCGGACGAAGAGGGGGTAGAATTAAGCCGAGCTATATCAGAGGATGAGGTGCGGGCAATCATTTCAGCCCTCCCCAGGGGTAAGGCCCCCGGCCCAGACGGCTACCCAGCAGCCTTTTATAAGCACTTCTCTCACCTCCTCGTTCCACATCTGACGCAACTATTCAACTCCTTCAGAGCTAGGGGGTGTATCACTCCATCGATGGAGGCGGCTAAGATAACGCTTATACACAAGGCGGGTAAGGACCCCGAGGAGTGTATGTCATAATGTCCCATTGCCCTCAAACACTGAGGCAAAAATGTATACCAAAATTCTGGCGAAGAGGCTGGAGAGGTACCTTCCTAAATTGATTCATCAGGACCAGTCAGGCTGTGTGGTAGGGAGACAGACGGCTGATAATACGGAGGGCGGCCCACATTGTTGAGAAGGCACGGAAGACTACCACTCAGGCGATTCTTTTGGCGCTGGACGCGGAAAAAGCATTCAATCGGGTGGAGTGGTCATTCTTATTCCAGGTGATGGAGCGGATGGGGCTAGGGCCAGGTTTCATTAGCATGGTCGAGGCGAATTACAGGAACCCCAGGTCGCGGATCCTGGTCAATGGGGAAGCCTCCAACCCAATTAGGCGTAGAAGAGGTACGAAACAGGGCTGCCCCCTGTCCCCCTTGCTTTATGCAATTTACCTGGAACCCCTATTATTGGCCATAAGAGAATCCAATCGTATCCGGGGCATACCGTTTGGGGGTGGCCAACATAAAGTGGCAGCTTTTGCAGAGGATATGCTGCTCATGTTGACGCAGCCGGTGGAGTCCATTAAGGCGTGTGTTGAATTGTTGACCGAATTTGGGGAGGCATCTGGATTGCGCCTCAATCTGCAAAAATCTGAGTTGATGAATCTATCTTTGGAAGAGAGGGAGGCACGGATACTTAGGGAGGTCTCCCCATTTAGGTGGAGCCCAGGGGGGGATTAGGTACTTGGGGATTTGGATCACCCCCTCATTGGCCGGGTGGTATGGCGCAAACTATCCCCCTTTGCTTAAAGATATCAAGAGAGATTTACGGCGCTGGAGCGCACTTAAGATGTCCTGGCTAGGGAGGAGAGAAGCGGTCAAAGTGGTGATTCTGCCTCGTATCTTGTATCTTTTTCAAGCGATCCCTCTGGCGATTCTGCCGCCCTTTTTTAGGGAACTGGATCGGGTGGTTAGGGACTTCATATGGGAGGGTAAGAAACCGAGCCGGTCTTGGTGCCTCCTCACGGCGTCTAGGGATCGAGGGGGCCTGGGGCTGCCGGATTTCCGGCGATATCACGACGCTGCACTCCTCAGGGTAATTAGGGAATGGTTCGCAGATAATTATGAAAAGCATTGGGTACAAATGGATAGGGCAGTCGCCCGGCATCACTTGGGGGAAGTACTGTGGCTTCCGCGGAAACTGCGGCCGTCGCACATCTACATGAGCGACATTACAAAGGGTGTGGTGACCGCTTGGGATAGGGTGGTAGGGAGCCGAGGGGTTTCGTCTTTTCCATCTCCTTTTACCCCCATTTTTGATAATGGAGTCTTTACGCCGGGATTGGAGAGAGGGGCGTTTCGAGTGTGGGATGAAGGGGGCTGTAAGACCCTGAGGGACATGTTTAGCAACAGCACGGTAAAAACATTCAGGGAATGCAAGCAGGCGTTTGGAGTCGGGGAGGGAGAGAGGCATAGATATTTTCAACTAAGACATTGGGTAATGTCGACTGAGATGAGGAAAGGGGCCACGAGGGAGCTCACACAGTTTGAACGATTCCTCTTGACCCATGATGGTACCAGGGGCTTGATATCAGATCTGTATAAACTTCTGGAGGGCGGGGGCCCGGCGGTCAGGTGGCTGTATATGAAGGTCTGGGAGCAGCGGAGGGGGGGCTGGAGAGAAGAGATTGGGAGAGATTATGGAGGTTGGTCCCTAAATTGATCAGAGCACCCTGATTACAGGAAGCCTGGTATAAGTACATCTTTGATGGGCACTACACCCCAGCCAAACTCCACGCGATGTACCCCACAAACTCTAGTGATTGCTGGAGGGGCTGCGGGGAGGTGGGCACGGCAACGCATATCCGGTGGGACTGCCCACTTATTAGACCCTTTTGGCGGGAAATTGCAGGTGCTCAAACTCAGACCCAAGAGCTAGGGGAGCCTCGGAGCCCCAGAGAGATCCTATTGGGCATGGGGGGGACGGGAGAGGGGGGTGGAAGGGCGAGAGCCCCCAAGGAGCACATTGTGTATATTTTGGCAGCAATGGGGTTAATCGCACAGAACTGGAAGAGCCCGAGGATCCCCACGGAGAGCGATTGGCTCAGGAAGATGTGGGACATTGTTTCCTTGGAGTGGGCCACTTATGCGGTTGAGGGGAAGCTGGAGAAATTTGCAGCGGAATGGGGTGAGACTTTGGACTACTTGAAAGGCGATTTCAGGGAGCAATGGTGCCCGCAGACACTAAAACTGTTAGATATCTACAGCTGCTAGGCCGGAATGGCTGACTTGAGGTTGAAGATTGTTCTTATTCAGGTGCTGCAACTGGGAAAGGGGGGGGGGGGGAGTGAGGGGGCCTTATGGTTGTTGCTATTTTCTTGTTTATTGATCTGCTGGATTTGTCAAAATTAATAAACAAATTTAAAAAATAAAAAATATAGGGCGCAAGACTACAGTTGATGTCTCCAAAATGGGAGCAGGAACAGCAGTGATAATGGATCACTACGGGGCTTATGGATCCAGAGCTTACATGAAGCTGCCCAAGGATTGGGAAGGACTATGTTCTATAGTAAATGTCCATGTTCCAGTATTGGTGATTCCTACAAGTGACCTGAACATTGGCTAATTTCCTAAAGCAGATGCTCACCTGAGGAAGAAGAGATCTGCTGAACTCCTGAATCGAATGAAGAGAGAACTATTTCTCAGCCAAGTCAATAGAAGCCTTTGACTCCATGCCATATAAACACAGACTGTTTAGTAAGACTTCATCGATATTCACGATAATCTTCATGCCCAGGATCCAGACAGATGCCAATACAAAGTGGTTACAAATAACCAGATGGGAATTGTTGCAGACAATCAACACTACTATCAAAGGATTCAATGCTATTGGGAAGACCTGAGAGCCATAACACTGATGACTCTTCAGAATAGATATGTTCTGGACATGATCACAGCTATGGATGGAGGTGTTTGTGCCAAAATTGGAGAATCATGTTGCACGTTCATACCATCTCGTGATGAGAATGGTACCTTGAGAGAGGCCATAGAGATGCTGACAAAGCAACACGTCCAGATGATAGACGAAGTGGAAGACATTGCTGATGACAGTTGTTTGGATCACTTTTAGTGGGTTCCACAATGGATAGCAGATATGTTCACATTCCTTGGAGCCCTGATAGTAATGCTATTGCTTGTATTTTGTGTGATCAGGATAATAATCTCACAATGCAAGACGGCGGCAAAGAAAGCTGTAGGAATGAAGATCATGATTGATGTTGAATCAGGATGGAAAACTAAGGAGCTGACAGATGAAGAAATCAGAGACTATGTGAAAGCTAGCATCCAATTGATTTATTGCAGTCCAGTGGACAATGCATGCTTATGTAGTGGAGTAAGGATGAGCATGTGAAATCAGCAGGATGCCTGAAGGGAGTCAAAGATATTGGTCCCAAAGAAGCATTTCTTCAGACAAGGAAGTCTAGATGTGAAGACTGATGAGAGAGTGGTCCATGAATCGCACAGAGGGGGGGGGGGGGAGAGAGGAGGGGAATAGTGTAGAGGTGGAGCCAAGTACCCCCACCCAAAGCTCCTCCCCCATGCTGCCTATATGTTGGGAGCCAGAGTGCGAGACACGTGCAGTACCTATGAAAATACCTATACCATACCAAGGAGAATCCTGGAAGTAAGATTCCCATTGAGAAAGCCATAAATGCATTCATGACAACATGATGGCCATTTGAATAAAATCCCAGAGGAAGTATGAAAACTGAGCAAAAGGGAAGACTGGTGAGGCCATGAAGAGCAGACCGAACACACCCAGAAGAGATGCAGAGGCGAGAGAACATAGATATTCTATAGGTTCTAAAGAGGTGGTGTTAAAGATGAGCAACATTTCGGGCTTGAGATGAAGATGCTCATGCTACAGAAATAATGAAGACATCAAGTAATTTTACAATTGTATAGAATCAGTAACACAAGTATACAAAGCATTCTTAAAGGCTGGCTATACAGTGAATAGATTCTGGCGATGCGCCAACGTATATAGATAGGAAATCTAAGGCCTATGGACGATTCCACAACTTACTTCAGCAGAGCTGGACGCAGGAAGCAGAAAAGCTTTTTCATTGTTTAACAGTTAGAAATTAAAAACTTAACCATGGAGGTGAATCAAAGTAAGGCTTGGTTGGCCCAAGACCAGGAAGTCAAGGCCACCTGGAGCCTGAATGTTTGAGCAGCAATTACAGAACGTGTGACAAGCACAAACTCCTGTTTTAGGTGAGGAGCGAGAACATTGAAGACGTCAGATGTTCATCATTTAATAGTATTTTAAATACAGCAAGACTCGAAAACATGGTCTGCAGTCACATGGTCAGATGCAAATAGACAATAGGACGAAATGTATCAAAACCAAGAAGAAAGAGTATGCCTATACTCCCTCGTATTCTCCAGAGCAAAGAACATTTCCAAGGCCAAGTTCAAAGCCTTAATTGACTAGCAGACTGCAAGTGTGATGATAGAGGACAGGGTAATTGGCGGGAAGCTATGGTTAGGACCAGCCCACCAGCACCTTGAAGCCCGCCTGCGTGCTGCTTACGTGTGTGGAATATTACAGAGGGGTACAAGTATGCCAACCGATTGTAGAGGGCCACGTAATAGAGAGCCCTATAGTTTGTATAACCAAGGGGACGTAGTGTATTTGATGACGTTCGTAGTGACCTGCACTACAGAAGGGTTTAGTTGCCCCACCTGATGTTAGAGACCCAATCGCCTTCCCTGACAAGTATGGAACTTATACCTAGATGTTCCCTGTAAGCCTATCACCTTCCCAAGTAGGATTTTGTAGTTTGCCATGCAGATTGATGTCAATGATGGAGTTTTTAGTATATGACCTACATTTTTTATTAAATGTATTGAGTAAGAAGATCAAGTGAAATCGGTTGATGTTCGTTATAACTCCCTGTTTTAGATAATTGATATTAAAACAGATGCACTTTGCCAACTTCCTGAGTCCATTTGATTGATGTTTGAGTATATTCTGCATCCCCATACATCTCAAAGTATTGCTACCTTGTTTTAAAGGGCTGGATCGGATACCCCAGTTCCGTAACTTGGCCTCATTTGTAATCTGTAATGTTATATCAGGGAAATGCATGACGACATGGTGCCTAAGAGTTGCATGACAGATCTGACTGCGACCTTGGCATATGGATAGACTTTTCTGATTAGACGGGGTACTGACATGGCCCTCTATATCTATGTCAGAACGCCAATTCCTACTACACGTTCCCGCGTACCCGACAGACTTACGGGAGTCAAAATAGCTAGGAACAGCAACAAGCGCTTCTATTCCTCTAAAGGGTTGTTTCGAAGGCATTGGGGGTTGCCATGGCGACGATGGCCACTACTAAGTCTGCAGTCACGTGTTGCTCCGGTTTCCCGGTCACGTAACTCCCGCGTTGTGGTCACGCAATCTTAAGTCCGCCCAGTTTGCTGTTTCGGTGCTTCTGATTGTTTTCCTTGGATTACTACAGTGGCGCTTGTTATTTTGGATCTTGTCCCTTCTTGACCTCTGGCCTGTATTGGATTTTGCTCTTGTCTTGCCCTCAGTACTTCAGCTACGAACTCCTGCTACGACCCGGACTTCCTTTTGACTTCGATTCTTGTCTCATGCTTTGTTTTGTTTGATTACCTGATTCTGACCCGGAACTCTTGGATCCTTCATCCTAGGCGTACGCGTGCCGGCGGGAATAGGATACGAGTGCTGGACTAGAGACTGCCTGTAGCACTTCTGGGATTCTTCACTCTAGGCGTACGCATGCCAGCGGGAATAGGATACGAGTGCTGGACTAGAGACTGCCTGTAGCACTTCTGGGATTCTTCAACTCTAGGCGTACGTGTGCCGGCGGGAATAGGACTTGCACCGGACTGAGGATTTCTTCAACACCGTGAGTCTGGGCTCATTTCGGACTCTTCTTTGGATCCGGGGAGATCAAATTCATCCTACTTTCCTCGTTGCTTCCCGTCTCACGGATATACTAGTAAGAGTCCTTATTTCCTGCTCATTTTCCAGTTATTGGTTCTTTTGCCCTTCCTTGTCTTATATAGTTCTTGTATCTTTACAGAGGCTGTCCACTTCCAATCTGTTGTCGTTTTCTTGTCGGGATGTACCGTACCTTACCCTACTGACAATCAGTGAGTTTTCAGTCTATCTTGTGAAATTACCATTCATCGGGAAGGAACCTGCAGTCATCAGGAGTTCCAGAGGGTCCTGTTCATTCTTCAAACATCTTTCAACCAATTGACCGCTCAGACTGTTTTTTATACACAACTGAGTGTTACATTGGTAGGAAGAATATACCACTGCACTACGGGTTCCACAGCTTCTCTTCGGTCACCAGGCGCTTTACCCTGTTAAGGTTCAGTGCTCTGACAGAATCAGAAGCCTTAAAATGGACACAGCCAATGATCCTTTGGCTACCTTGGTTCAATTAGTGGCTGATTTACGTGCTGACATGCAAACTGCCCATGATGCTACTCATCGCCGTATTGATGATATTCAAGCGGGATTAAGGGTTAGCGCCATTGAACCTCCATCAGTCGCAGTGGCTTCCGGGTCTGGTACGGCCGGTGCTCAGGCCAGGGCAGACCCGGTTCCGGTAGTTATGACACAATTCCCGTTGGCTCCTCCTGAACGTTTCTTGGGCGATCCAAAAACCTTCAGAACGTTCATCAATCAATGCAGACTGCATTTTCTTTGTAGACCAACATCATTTCCCGATTCAACCACTAAGGCCGCTTTTATATTATCTAACCTAGGGGGTACTGCTGCAGTCTGGGCGAATCCTCTCTTGGAGCAAGGTAGTCATTTGTTATTTGACTGTGACGCTCTCATAGAGGCGCTTACCAGAGTTTTTGACACCCGATACAAATCTCAGGCAACTGATTTGGAGTTATTGAATTTACAGCAAGGCGATTCTACTCTATTGACGTATCTGGCTAAGTTTAACCAATTGGTTGCTGAAACCAACTGGCCAGACGAGAAGAAGGCAGCCTTATTTTATAAGGGTTTGTCGGATTCCCTCAAGGATGTCATTGCTACGGTACCTGTGGTCCCCGTCTCCTTTCCTGACTTTTTGGATCTAGTTCTTCAGATCGATGCCCGTAAAGCGGAAAGGAAGGGGGAAAAGAGGATTTTGCCCCCGGTCCCTGTTAGTCTGACAAGTTCGGCTTCAGGCAATGGGGAACCCATGCAAATAGGGGCGATAAGGGGACCATTATCTAGCGAAGAAAGAGAGAAGCGTAAAAGGAACAAGTTATGCTTTTATTGTGGTTCTTCTGGTCATTTTTTGAGTCTATGTCCCAAGAAACCCGCAAAGTCGGGAAACTCCAAAGCCCGACAATAGAGGGAGCCCCTATGTTGAGCATTGATCTTCCGGGCTCCAAATTCTCAGTTCCTTTCACTATTAAGGTCGTTGTTGCTTCTCCGGACGGCGAAACCTGGTCCTCTGAAGCGGTTTTGGATTCTGGGGCTACTGGAAATTATGTTGATCTCCAGTATGTGAAAGACTGGAACATTCCCCTGGTACCAAAGGAACAACCCGAGGTGGTCAACGCAGTTGATGGTACCACACTACTCTCAGGGTTGGTAACGGAGTCGACAGTGCCCCTGAATTTACTCATAGACGGCTGTCATAGCGAAGTCATTTCATTCGATGTCATTACTGCACCTCAATTTCGACTAATTCTGGGTCTACCATGGCTTCGGCTCCATAACCCCTTGGTAGATTGGGTTGCAGGGTCTGTCTCGTTTACCTCAACTTATTGTTCAGGACATTGTGGCCCAACGACTCAAGAGAAAAACAACCCCTGTCAAGCCTTATTGGAATCAGTTTCAATGGTAGGTGGTATTGTCAATACTATTTTACCCCCAGAATACAAGTCTTTCGCAGATGTCTTTGACAAAGGTGAGGCAGAAAGGTTACCGCCTCATCGTATTTATGACTGTCCCATAGACCTTAAGGAGGGAGCTAGGATCCCCTCTGGGAGGATTTACTCTTACTTTAAAGGAAGATGCAGTTTTAAAAGAGTATTTGGACAAGGCTTTGGCTTCTGGTTTCATTCGCCCCTCCCGTTCTCCTGCTGCATCTCCCCTGTTCTTTGTTCCGAAAAAAGAGGGGGACCTGAGACCATGTATAGATTATCGGGACCTGAATGCAGTCACAATACGGAATCAGTATCCCATACCACTGATTTCAGTACTTTTGGATCAGCTAGGCTCTTCAGTGATATACACCAAATTGGACCTCAGGGGTGCGTATAATCTAGTGAGGATAAGAGAGGGGGACGAATGGAAGACGGCATTCAAAACCAGATACGGCCTCTTTGAATATTTGGTCATGCCGTTTGGGCTATGTAATGCCCCTGCCACATTTCAACATTTCATCAATGACGTTTTTCAGGACATGATTGATCGGTTTGTGATCGTCTATTTAGACGATATCTTGATATATTCCCCTTCTCTTGAACTACACCTTCAACATGTTACTGAAGTACTACAACGTCTGCGTAAGAATAAACTATACGCAAAACTAGAGAAGTGCATTTTTCATACAACTCAGTTGAATTCCTGGGCTATGACATTACTAACCAGGGTGTTCAGATGAGCCAAACCAAGGTCAAGGCTTTATTGGAATGGCCCGTCCCAGGTACACTAAAAGCTTTGCAGTCTTTTTTGGGGTTCGCAAACTTTTATCGGCGGTTCATCATGCACTTCTCTAGCATTGTGGCTCCACTTACTGCTTTAACAAGCAATAAGCATCCGTTTCAATGGAATCCCGAAGCACAGAATTCATTTGAGACTCTCAAGGAAGCCTTTACTTCAGCTCCGGTACTTCAACATCCCAATGTCAAACAACCGTTTGTTGTAGAGGCCGATGCGTCTGACGTGGCAGTAGGGGCAGTTCTCTCCCAGTTTTGTCCTGACACAGGGATCCTCCATCCTGTCGCGTATCATTCACGCAAGCTTACTCCGTATGAGGTAAACTACACCATTACCGAACGTGAACTGCTATCTGTCCGGGAGGCTTTTACAGTTTGGAGACATCATCTCTTGGGAGCAGAGACTCCGATTCAAGTGTTCACTGATCACAGAAACCTACTGGCCCTTCAATCATTGAAATGCACCACAGCGCGCCATGCACGTTGGCATGAGTTCTTCTCTATGTACAACTTTGTATTGACCTACCGTCCGGGGACGTTGCACTCCAAGGCAGATGCCCTGTCAAGACTTTTTGAAGACCCAGTGCATCGGCCACAGGAGGGTCGACTACTCTTGCCCAACCAGGTCGTGTGTGGCTGCACATTGCAACCATCCCTGAAGACAGCCATTCAGCAATGGGTCTCAGAAAAACATCCTGAATTGGAGGATCTTAATCTGGATATTATTCAGTCCTTGCCATACGTTCAAGGTAAAATCTATATACCTGACTCTCATACCCGCAGGATTGCCATGTCTTGGTGTCATGACTCCCTGTTGGCCGCACACCCCGGTCATCGTAAGACTTTGGAGTTACTCAAGCGCTGGTGCTGGTGGCCTTTCATGTCAAAAGACATTGTGCTGTACATCGCAAACTGCGCAGTTTGCGCTCAATGTAAAACCGTCCCGGCCAAACCAATGGGTCTTCTACAACCCCTGCCAGTACCTGCTAAACCCTGGGCCATGCTTTCCATGGACTTCGTAGTGGAACTACCTTTGATTGGTGGATTTGATACTATTTGGGTGGTAGTCGACAGTTTTACCAAGTTGGCCCTTTTTGTGCCTTGTCGGGGTCTTCCATCCGCTACTACTCTGGCGGACCTGTTTTTACGCAATGTCTTCCGCTTCTTTGGTCTTCCTGAGATCATAATAACTGACAGGGGTGCGCAATTTACCTCTCGTTTTTGGAAACATCTTACACAGTCCATGGGTATTGACGAGAGGTATTCTACGGCTTACCATCCACAAACTGATGGCCAAACCGAGCGACTCAATGCCACCATGGAACAATACTTGAGATGTCTTACTCTACAACACCAAGAAACCTGGCTCTCCGTATTGCCTATGGCAGAGTTCGCTTATAATAATTCTGCGCATTCTTCTAGGGGGGTCTCTCCTTTCTATGCCATGTATGGACAACACCCACGCCCTCTACCCTTGGATTTTTGTATATCCTCGGATTGTCCAGCGGTCCAATCTTGTCTTAGAGACCTGACATCGTTGCGTAAGAGCGTTATGGAACACTTAATACATGCGCAGGAACAGGCTAAGAAGTATGCCGATCGCCATCGCCAGCCAGCACCGCAGTATACTACAGGTATGCGTGTTTGGCTTTCTACCAAGAATCTCAGTATTCCAGGTCGTAAAACCCTGTTACCTCGCTTTGTGGGTCCTTATGTTGTTAAGGAGGTGATTAATCCCCTTGTGGTCAAGTTGGAATTGCCTCCTACTTGGAAAATACATCCCGTTTTCCACGTGTCTTTGGTCAAACCATGTTCTGAGCAGGTGAGGTTACCTATCCGCCCCCCCCCCCCTGTTGGTACAAGGGGTGGAGGAATATGAGGTTAATGCTATTTTGGATACTAAACTATCACGTGGTGTACGTTTGTTTTTGGTAGACTGGAAGGGTTACGGTCCGGAGGATCGGACTTGGGAACCTGAGTCCAACATCCATGCACCCGTGCTGTTATCCCAGTTTCTAGCATCTCAAGGTCTTGGGGGACCTTTGGGGGAGGATACTGTCAGAACGCCAATTCCTACTACACGTTCCCGCGTACCCGACAGACTTACGGGAGTCAAAATAGCTAGGAACAGCAACAAGCGCTTCTATTCCTCTAAAGGCTTGTTTCGAAGGCATTGGGGGTTGCCATGGCGACGATGGCCACTACTACGTCTGCAGTCACGTGTTGCTCCGGTTTCCCGGTCACGTGACTCCCGCGTTGTGGTCACGCAATCTTAAGTCCACCTAGTTTGCTGTTTCGGTGCTTCTGATTGTTTTCCTTGGATTACTACAGTGGCGCTTGTTATTTTGGATCTTGTCCCTTCTTGACCTCTGGCCTGTCTATTGGATTTTGCTCTTGTCTTGCCCTCGGTACTTCAGCTACGAACTCCTGCTACGACCCGGACGTCCTTTTGACTTCGATTCTTGTCTCATGCTTTGTTTTGTTTGATTACCTGATTCTGACCCGGAACTCTTGGATCCTTCATCCTAGGCCTAGGCGTGCCGGCGGGAATAGGATACGAGTGCTGGACTAGAGACTGCCTGTAGCACTTCTGGGATTCTTCACTCTAGGCGTACGCGTGCCGGCGGGAATAGGATACAAGTGCTGGACTAGAGACTGCCTGTAGCACTTCTGGGATTCTTCACTCTAGGCGTACGCGTGCCGGCGGGAATAGGACTTGCACCGGACTGAGGATTTCTTCAACACCGTGAGTCTGGGCTCATTTCGGACTCTTCTTTGGATCCGGGGAGATCAAATTTATCCTACTTTCCTCGTTGCTTCCCGTCTCACGGATATACAAGTAAGAGTCCTTATTTCCTGCTCATTTTCCAGTTATTGGTTCTTTTGCCCTTCCTTGTCTTATATAGTTCTTGTATCTTTACAGAGGCTGTCTACTTCCAATCTGTTGTCGTTTTCTTGTCGGGATGTACCGTACCTTACCCTACTGACAATCAGTGAGTTTTCAGTCTATCTTGTGAAATTACCATTCATTGGGAAGGAACCTGCAGTCATCAGGAGTTCCAGAGGGTCCTGTTCATTCTTCAAACATCTTTCAACCAATTGACCGCTCAGACTGTTTTTTATACACAATTGAGTGTTACATTGGTAGGAAGAATATACCACTGCACTACGGGTTCAACAGCTTCTCTTCGGTCACCAGGCGCTTTACCCTGTTAAGGTTCAGTGCTCTGACAATCTAGGGACATACTCGGCCCTCGTTGGTGTTGAACTGTGCCCCTAGAAACACTAACCTGTTTGATGGATTGAAGCAGGACAGGACTTGCTTGAATTTTTTGCGAAGCCGAGGAGCAAGAGGGTGCTGGAAAGCTGCCGGATCACTCTTTCAGCCACTCTGTGCGATGATGCTCGTACCAACCAATCGTCCAGATAATGGATATACATGGTAACCTTTTTTCCTGAGCAATGCAGCTCTAGGAGCCAGAAATGTTGTGAATGTTTTCGGGGCTGAGCAAAGGCCTAAAAGGGAGGACATTGAATTGGTAGTGGTTTGTGCCCAAAACAATCCTTAGGATTTTTCTGCGAATGGCAATGTGGAAGTATGCATCAGATCTAGTGACGCTAGAAGTGGTTCACCTTTATTGACTTGGTGACATCTGTCCGGATGACCATCTTGAACTTTTGTTTGACCAATTTGTTGAGATATCTGAAGTCCAGAATTGGTTGCCATGAGTCGTCTTTTTTTTTTTTTACGACAAACCATCTGGAGTAGCTTCCTTTGCCCTTTTGATGTTGAGGGACTTTTTCAATTTGCTTTCTTCATAAGCAGTTTCTCCACTTGCGAATACGAGGATGTCCTTTGGTATGTCTTTCCTCCTCCATTTGTCACTGTAGACCGACCAGAGGCCCCTTGAAAGAAGCGAATATTGCGCATTCCCATCAGTGCGGTGAGCGATCGCGCAGTGTCTGTCTGCTTTTAGGGCATCATCAATTTTGGGACCAAAAAGTTGGGTCTCGCTCAAAAGGCATATCTAGCACCTTTGATCGCCCATCTGTTCTAAAGTCTGTGCATTTTAACCATGCCCGTCTTCCAAGTACTAGCCCATTACTAATTTGTTTAAAACCTCTTTCCTTTATGTTAACTGCTATGCGGATAGCGTGATTTGATGCTTCTTCACCCTCTCAGAGGATGTCCAGGGCCTGTTGTCTTTGTCTTCTAGCAGGTATTCATACAGCGGTGTGAGCCGGTTCCACATCTCGCAGTCATGTCGAGATTATTGCAAGGGTATCAGGTTAAATTATCCCCACCAAAAATATAGATATATATATATATATATTACATGGCCACAGTAGTGGCCATGTAGTTATGGTTAAGTTGGTGTTTCCATAGGAAGAGCACTTTTTGGGCGGCTTATATCTTCGCTCCCCCTGGACAAATCCTCACCAAACTTTGCAAAAAAAGTATATGGCCCACTTTTTTTGCAAAGTTTGGTGAGGATTCGTCCGGGGGGGGTGGAGGGGGGTGAGTTATAGGGGGGGTCCCAAAACTTTTGTTTTTTCCCCATAGACATAATGGGAAAAAAAAAAACTTTGCTCACGCCTACAGCCCAAACCGCTGGACGGATTTACACCAAATTTGAGGCTGGAGCGGCGGCTTGGTCCCGAAAGCGTGCTTTGCTTTATTTGGTGTAAATCCGTCCAGTAGTTTTTTTAAAAAAATGACAAAAATGTAAGTGAAAAAAATTAGTGATATCTGTGTTCGCTTCGCGGACACACTTCCCCGTTTGCTCCGCGGACAGGACGGTGATTGGGCAAGCAGATTGCGTGATGTCCGCAGAGACGCCCACCATCTTTGTTCCTGCATGAGAGGCTGTCAGCAGTAGCGGGATCTGCCGCCTGCACAGTAAGTCCGCCCCCGTCCGTGTCTGTCTCCTGTTCCTCCCACCCCCACTCATGCTCCGTGTCTCCAGCCCCCCGCTCACTCCATCGACACACGATGGCCAGCGGAGGGCCGAGGAGCGGGATCTGCTGCCTGCACACGAACGCCATGCGTCTCTCCCCCTCCCCCCACTCATGCCCTGTGTCTCTCTCCCTCCCCCCCGACCCACCCCCGCTCATGCCCCGTGTGTCTCTCTCCCAAACCCACCACCCAACCCCGGCTTGTGCCCTGTGCGTCTCTCCCAAACACGCCACCCAACCCCGGCTCGTGCCCAGTGTGTCTCTCCCCCTCCCCCGCACCCTCCACTCATGCCCAGTGTGTCTCTCTCCCTCCCCTCCGCTCATGCCCCGTGTCCCTCTCCCGCCCACCCCCCAGTCATGCCCCGTGTCTGTCTCCTATTGCCCCCCACACCCCCCTGCTCATGCCCCGTGTCTGTCTCCTGTTCTCCCCACCCCTGCTCATGCCCAGTGTCTGTCTCCTGTTCCCCCCCACCCGCTCATGCCGTGTCTCTCTCCTGTTGTCCCCCACCCCCCTCTCATGCCCTGTGTCTATCTCCTGTACCCCCCACCCCCCGTGTCCGTCTGCTGTTGCCCCCCACCCATGCCCCATGTCTGTCTCCTGTACCCCCCCGCTCATGCCCCGTGTCTGTCTCCTATTGCCCCCACCCCCCGCTCATGCCCATGTCTGTCTCCTATTGCCCCTCGCTCATGCCCCGTGTCTGTCTGTTCTCCCCACCCCCCTGCTCATGCCCCGTGTCTCTCTCCTGTTCTCCCCACCCCCGCTCATGCCCCGTGTCTCTCCTGTACCCCCCAACCCCGCTCATGCCCGTGTCTCTCCTGTACCCCCCACCTCCGCTCATGCCCCGTGTCTCTCTCCTGTTGCCCCCCCACCACCGCTCATGCACCGTGTCTTCCTCCTGCCCCCCACTCCTCACTGATGCCGTGTCTTCCTCCTGTTCCCTCCCACCCCCTGCTCATGCCGTGTCTTCCTCCTGCCCCCCACTCCTCGCTGATGCCCTGCGTCTTCCTCCGTTCCCTCCCACCCCCTGCTCATGCCCCGTGTCTTCCTCTTGTCCCCCCCCTCCTATGATGCCCCTTGTTGACCTCTTGTTCCACCCACCCCCCGCTCATGCCCCGTGTCTCCCTTCTTTCCCCCAACCCCCCGCTCATGCCCCGTGTCTGCACTGTTGGAACAGGGCAGACACGGGGCATGAGCGGGGGTGGGGCCCCACCTTGCCCTACCCCCGCTCATGCCCCGTGTCTCTCCTGTTCACCCCAACCCCCGCTCATGCTCCATATCTGTCTCCCTCCTTTTCACCCGCTCATGCCCAGTGTCTCCCTTCTTCCCCCCCACCCCCACTCATGCCCCGTGTCTCCCTTCTTTCCCGCTCATGCCCCGTGTCTCCCTTCTTCCCTCCCACCCCCCACTGATGCCCGCGTCTCCCTTTTTTCCGCTCATGCCCCGTGTCTCCCTTCTTTCCACCCCCTGCTCATGCCCAGTGTCTCTCTCCTGGTCTTCCCGACCCCCCGCCAATGGCCTGTTGTGTACACCCTGCCTTCCCTTTCCCTGGTGTCCATCTTGGTAAAAGATTTTCCTTCCTACACCGGGACGCCTGCCCGCGGCGTCCCGGTTTGGGAAGAAAAATATTTTACCACCCCGGGTTCCCACTTTGAGATCCTAGGATGCTAGTGGTCTTCCTCCATTGAAAAGGACGTTATGGTTATGTTGCACTAATAAAAAACTATGAAATTCAGCAAAAAAACGTTGTTAAAGGGACGTTATGGTTCAAAGTAAAACCGAAAAACCCCTGAAATTCGGCAGTTATGGTAAGATAAGCAACCATAACTCACCCCACCGTGCACTTCTAACACTAACACCCAGGACATCAAAGATGACATCACAAATGTCATTGATGACATCACATGTGCATTTACTTTTCATAAAAACTCTGTACAAGGGATTCTTATAATGCTGACCAAAAACTGTCAAGGATCATTGGGATAAATATGAGCTAATTAGTGCATTAAGCAATGCATTAATAAAAATAGCATTCTTATGAAGTTCTATCCAGTATATTAAGCTGCTCATGCAGAAACATAGGCAGTGTGTGCAGCATACATGATGAAGGTGTCATATTCATAATCTTGCCATGTTGAATAGTGAAATAACTGCTTTCTTATTAGAGTTTTGCGTACTGTGAAACATGTAATAAGTAGATAATAAAACCCACTTAATAATTATTACAGACAAAACACAAAGAGACAACAACACATACAAATATGAGTATATACAGTGACAGTGAAGTAAACGAAAAAGCAGAAGTAGAAGCAGAAAGAGTTCATAACCTAACCGATTGTCTTTATGCAGAGAAACTATTGCTCTGTTTCAAAGCTGCTACTTACCATATGTATGTGTATCACATGATGTGACTGCACCCAAAGGAAAGGAGAGTGAGTATAATGTATACAAATATGAGCATATACAGGGAAGGTAGAGTAATAAAAATAAAACTATGAGAAAGTGCTGATAACCCTAATGATTATCTTCATGCACAGAAAGGATTGCTCTCTTAAGCCTGGGTCTTCCGCTATGTATATGTTTCATATGATTTGACTTGACCCCAAGTCTACAAATATAGTACCTTTTCAATTTTTACTTCCTGACTGTTACTGAAGAAAACTATGTGGCTTAGATATGTCAGTAAAGGAAAAAAAAAGGGAGAGCCAGCCATAACTGCCCAATTTCAGGGGTTTTTCGGTTTTACTTTGAACCATAACGTCCCTTTAAAAAAGTTCTGACTGAAAATATATATATATATATATATATATATATATATATATATATATATATATATATATATATATATATATATATATATATATATATTCGTCGAGAACAGCCATAGGCAATATTTTTAGTGCGAATAATATTAGTGTTTTTTGGGACTGGGGGATGCAGGGGTGTCCCCTGCTCCTATTAAAATAATAGGAGGTTTGCGGGGGTGTCCCCCACAGGTTCCATGCCTTAATATCGCCGCAAAAATATGGCTATGTTTTTGTATGGTGATATTTTTTGCTGGGATATTAACACATGGAACCATTGCAAGCGAGTTAGCCGCTTTTACTGTTGTGGCTCCTGTGGCTAGGACTTTCTTACCGAAAGCATCTTGCTTTCTGCTGTCATTATCATCAGTTGGTACTGCACATTTTTGACCTTGCGCATTTGACTTTCTACACGTTGCCGCTGATATTACTGAATCAGGTGTTGGCTGGGAAGTAAGGCATTTAGGGGACACCAAGGTGCCTTACATTATTTCTCCAAGCGGCCTTTCAATGTTCTCATGAGCATGAAAGGTTCTCATGAGTAATAGCCCTTCCTTCCAAACATGGTCTAGGATGGTAGTGGACATTACCCCATTCCTGCTCTTGTGAATTAAATCAAAAAGCAAGCAATCCTTCTTCTGCTCTGAAGGTATTTGGCCAAATTTCTCACAAGCCTTTTGTACTGTATTGTGGAAAGCCGTTATGTCATCCGGTGGAGACTGACGCGATGGGTTTGATCCAAGATTCTAAAAAACCAAGTCTGTGTCCTCCCAGTTATCAGGCTGTATAGATTTTGGGGTTGAGGTATCGGTATCTGTTACCTTCCTCATCGTCAGTGGTAGACGATTAGAGCTCTCCTTCCTCTTGACTGTATGGTGAGGCCCCTCCTGTTCTAATGGGGCTGACGGTCCTGTTAGGTCGTCTGTGCCTCAGAGGCATGACGGCCAGTCCCCTTGGTTCGTTCACCCAGTTTCTGCCAGGTCTGCTGGGTTCCCCAGAGGGGCCTGGCACTTCAATGTGTTTTTGCAGGAGGGGCTCGTTTAGTGGTAGCCAGGTCTCTAATTTTGTAAATAGGTCCTGAAGAGTAGATGGTACTTGTAAGGATAACAGGGACTGTGGGTTGAATAGCGGTTTTGTTGGGTTGAATAGGAGCAGCCGGGGTTGGTAATGTTGGGTGCAGCAAGTCTTGTAGCCTTGGCTCCACTTGTGTTCTCCATGGTGAATATTGGCTTTCTTCAGATGACTGGGGTGAGTACCCCTGTTCAAATCAATGTGGTGCTCCAGTATCTGATCTGGAAGAATTGAGGAGACCGGCGACAGTGTTGGACCCTTGGTTGCTATTGGGTCATCAGTGTTCCCTTCGATGGCCGAGGTGAAGAATGTTCCCCAACTTCTGTTATATCCTGCTCGTCCATGATTTTAGGCGAATGCAGGTGCTTGATAGGCATTTTTAGGACTATCGGACGTTGTTGGGCCGGTGCAGAGACCTGTATTTGGCCCTTGCTCCATCCTATTTGGCACATGCTTTTCGTCCCACCTGTGTTTGTGCTTGTGTTTTTTTCTAAACCTTCAGTTCTTCTTGTTTGACATCTTGTGTGCCCGTGGGCGCATTGATGTCCTTTTGTACCCCCCTTTGCCCGTCAACAGCGCAGACAGGAAAGGTGTTGGTGACCTTCCATATACTGTTAGTGAGACCGCTTTATTTCCCAACGACGGGGAGGAAGTCGTCATGGTCATCGACGGGGCGAGTGCCGTCGATGGACGCAAGGACAGTATCGTCATCGACGAAGATTTCATCTATTTATCAGTTGGCAAGGCCACAGACCATGGTTTTGCGGCCATCAACGATGGTTTAATGGCCATCGACGATAAGGCCAACTATGATTGTTTTGCTGTCGACCATTTTGACGTGGACAGTCGGAATGCAGTCGGCTGTGGTTTCTTGGCGATGGAGCGCCTGCTGCAGACTGTTGCGGTCGGAGGGTTGTTCGTCGGGGAGGTCGACGGACGGGCCTTTTTTTCCCCCTCCTTTTTCCTTTTGTGGGTCACAGATGAACAGTAAGATGTCATTTTCGCCTCTGATCTGGCCCTTTTACAGGCTTTTGGCCTATCTGATTTGCCTTCCACCATACTTTTAGAGCATTCTGCCTCTAAGGGCCAATCTCCTCTTCCTATGCTTGAGGGGTTTTGTGCTAAAAGTAGCACACATCTCACAATTTTATTTTATTTATTTCACAGCCAAACCCTTGGGTGCCACGACGTACTTACAGACATCTTAGCATGAAAGGATGCAATTACAATCAAATCTCAATTACAATCAGCAATATTTACAAGTGGCAGTAGTGGATACAGTTAGGTCAAAATACTTTGCGGATGCCAGTAACATGTTCTCAGTAAATACCTATCCGAGAACAGGGATAGGTACAATGGTCTAAAATGTATTTAATAGCCAGGTTTTTAGGGACTTCTTAAAAGCAGAGGTCAGAGGGTTCATTTCTGGTGGGTAAAGGAAGGGTGTTCCAGATCCTTGGAGCCAGGACTGGAAAACTACTACCTCCAGCTCAGGAACATGTGTAGCGTGGGACAGAGAGGTGTGCATGTTTACTTGATCAAAGTACTCTTGCTGACTTGTTCAAGCAGACAGTGTTGAGGTATATGGGTGCTTCTTAGTGATATATTTGTGTGTGATACAGAGTGATTGGAATACAATTCTGGCTTTTATGGGTAGCCATTAAGCTTCCCTTCTGATTGAGGAGATAGTCAGAATTTTTTAGTCAGAATTTTTTAGTCCTAGTCCTAGGGCTGCTTGCAGCACTTTATTTTCTAGTAGCTGGAGTTTGTCCAGATTGGTGTTTGAGATACCGAGCAATAGTACATTGCAGTAGTCTAATTTAGACAAGAGGAGGGCCCGGGGTAGGTGGTGCAGTTTTGTGGTTTAAGGAATTGACGACTTAGTGCAATAAATTTGGATGTGTAGGAGGTGGCCGAGGATAGCGCATTAATATGTTTAGACATTATTAGATTGGCATCCAAGTAGACACCTAACGTTTTGACCTGCTTAAGAACTGGAATGAGAGTTCCATCAATGTTGATTGTTGTGTATTCTGTGTGGAAAGCATTGATTCTGGCTGGGGAGACTATGAGGAATATCTGTTTTCTCATTGTTAAGGCAGAGGCAATTTAACGCCATCCAATTTTGGATTATAGCGTAGATTTTATTCATCATGGTTGTATCCTGATCGTAGTTACCAGTGATGGGGATAAGGATCTGGGGGTCATCAGCAAAATTCATATAGATGACACCCATGGCATCCAGTGCGGCAAATAGTAACTTAGTGTATGCATTATATAGCGTAGGGGACAAATGGGATCCTTGTGGGACTCCTAGTGGTACTGGGATAGGGTCTGCGGCTCCTTGACAATTGAGACACGGGATGTTCGATCAGCCAGGAAGGATTTGACCCAGGAGCTGGCCTCTTGGGAGAATTGGAAGTCCTTGGCTAGTGTGGCACATAGTTTGTCATGATCTGGACAAAATTGGAGTGGTTAAAACTGATGAGGTATTGGTCAGACCAGTCGACTAGTACAATGGAGTCTATTGAGATAGTGGTATCTTCCTGAATGGGATTAGGATAGAGGCAGTATATGCATTCAGAATGCTTATCGCCCTCAAACATTTTAATGCCACATGACTGACATGCCTTCTACAGAGCCTTCTGTTTTTCCTCCATATTAAGAAAATAAGAAGCAATTATCTGTCTAGATGATGTTTTAGTAAACTTTTGAAGAAATATTTTGGGCTTTTGTTGGCTTTTTTCTCCAGGAGAGAAAACCTTGAGGACTCCTCAGCACGATCTGCGTTTAGAATCTGAAGATGGCCTCCTGGGTGGGAATGTCACTCGACGTCCCATTGGCTAAGGCACAATACACCCAAAAAGGACATAGATGGGCTATTAACGTGAGCTTAAAAACTCTATTCTAAGCTATAATAAAATGTTAATGAGGATTCCCAGCCTGTCGATGGAGAAAAGTCTGAGCATATGAATCCATAAAAGATCCAATGCTGGAGAAAGAATCGTTCATACATGGTTTCTGAAAAACCAAGTGGACATTGTTACTTCAATGTATGTAACACAGAAAACTGTTCATACAATATTACAGACAGGCTGACTGCATGGCCGTGGGTTTTGCCCACTGGGCTTTTTCAAGGCTAATACATTGAATTGCTGAGTCAATCCTTAGAGCATCACCATAGAAACAGTTCTGCATCTAGTGCATAAGGATGGTCTTGCAAGAGCAGCACAGGTGAGGACAGTGTGCTCGGGCGGTGAGAGAGTTCAGACTAACAAAAGAATTGTCCAGATCCTAAGTGGTGATGAATATGCACCTCAGCGTCCCAACTCCCCCTAGGCCAGAAAAAACCAAAGACTAATATTACACTACCGAAGAATGAAGACCAAATAAAGGTGGACTGTCTTTTTTTGCGACAGTTCAATAAATGGGTAAAGAAGACAGAAGCCTCCGATAGGCACAAGCCTAATGTATGCACAGCAACTGTGCAGGCAATACAAATGCGTGATTCAAGAGCACGAGCTGGGGAGTCCAAAATTAAACTTCTCAGAAGAAAGGATGAGGAGGAGAATGATACATGGCTGAGGAACTGGATTCCTATAAACTTGGTTGGAAAGTTCAAAACTAAAGTTATTTAAATATGCATGTAGTATTTGCCGCTCTGGGCAAAATAAAGGATGAAACATGCATGCCTAATATCAGCTTTGTGTCCAATTAAATCATTTTATCAAGCTGTAGAAAATCTGGTTGGTGTAACGAAAAGCAGCTTTTCTTAGACCCCATGAGGGAATTTAATTGTTCATAGATCATGAAATTAGAATCTTATAGCAATCTTTCTTGTGGGTAGCAAATAGTTAACCAGGCAGGTGATTTTTTCACTGTTAATGGCCAAGAGTGGCATGTTGAAGTTGTACACCAAGTCCTAAACAGAACTTTGTATACAAAAAGCTTTGCATTCTGATGGTCACTACCAAAATATTTGTCAAATATGTAGGTCTTGCAGGGATTCACATATTCAGGAGGGTCGGTCGTTTCCCCAGATGTCATTGCCACTGCATTTCCAGATGCTTTTGCACCAAGAACCAATATCGGCTTTCAAAGTTTTAAAGACACAACCTAATGTGCACATAGCTAAAACAAATAGGGAGGTAAAGAAAAAACAGTCCGGTGATCAGGGTGACACTTTCGGCCCACTGTTTTCTTCGCTCTTCTAAATATCTGCCCATATATTCCCCAAACTTAAACTTTGTATAGCTCTACTCACTAGATGTGAAACTGGTCAGGTGGTCTCGGACAATTGGGTCAGAATGGGCACCGGTAGAATGTTCACTTTTTTGTTTGACCCTCAACAGGTTGTCCGGCATCAAATTCTGGTAACCTGACGAGAGACAAAAGGTGAAATAACATCAATATAAAAGATAGAGAAGCTTTTCAGCGCCATAGTAAGAGAGCACACTCTTAGTCCAGTCACACAAGCAACTTTCACTTGTCCAGCACCGTTGCTTAAAGACCCATAATACATATACTTTGAGTACACATCTTGCCTTAAGCGATTGCATGCTATATTTTACTAGCGATTGAGAAAACAAACCCATACAGACCTCCTCTGAAGAAACAAAGAATGGTAAATGTAAAAATCAGATGAAAACTATTTTCTAGTTAACTTTTATTTACCAATGACTCAAGCATTTAATTCCTACGGAAAATATCTAGGGGATGCTCCACAGGTTTTGTCACTTTCTGTTGGTGATGATGGTAAGCGGACTCCAGCCATTACAACAATTACCTTTTTCTTGGCAGTTCCAGTGGTACAAATCCTTTAAGCATGTGGTTTTCCAAATAACAAGAGGACAACATGGTTTGGGGAGAGGGTGCTGCAAAAACCCTCAACAGAAAGCTCCAAGCTCATGTGTATTAATATTCAGTAAACCATGCTATTTTTTGTCAGAAGATTGGTGATGTGAAGTATCAACATTGCATCAGGGCCTGGCAAAGAATAGAATATTATAAATGGCTAACTTCGTGTGCACCTCTGAATTAGAGGCAGCCCTTGGATTTGTGGAGAATCAGAAGGACACAGACTCTTAGTGAACAAGCCTAACTTTCCCTATCTCTATGGGTGGTCCCTGCCCATTTTAATACCCAAGGTTCTCGCCTGTCAGTCTTAAATGTCCAAAAATTAAACACATCCGCTATCCAAAGCCAACTGACCCTACCACTAAGAAAACTAACTTAAGACCCAAGGGTACTGCTAGTACCAGTCTTTAGTATGCAATTCACATATAGTCTCGTGACGTCTTGTCTCTGTAATTCCTCTAATGGGAGAGTGTGCTTCCTTTCTTAACCTTGGTTCCCTTTCCGCTCTCTTGGTTGGTTTAGGCTTTTGGTCTCAAACCTGCTTGTATCCCTGAGGGAATATAGATTTCCTGGATCCCTCTGGTTTGTGTCTAGTAAAGGTCTATAGGCTCTGAGCCCTCTCTCCTTTAATGGCATTTTGTCCTGGTTCAGGACAGCACTTTGTTTTCCTCTTTTCCCGGGTTATTAGGTCACACTGGTTCTCTCTTGTCCAGTGTCTCCTCAAGGTTCTCTCTTGACTCAGGATATTCATTTCTGCTGGTTTGCGAGGTTAACTCAATTTCATATCTTCTGCTGTGACAAATGAACTCTGGGTGATAATGATTCCTCTTGATTTACACTCTTGGTGCTCATTTGTTCTCAGTTAAATTTATCATCTCATACCTTCTACTGTAATGAGGTGGCTGTGTATTACAATAATTCTCTCTTGATGCAGTCTTTATAACGACTTTGGTTCAAAGCTAACTCGCTCCTGTTTCTTATAGTGGGATGAGTTGACTGTATAACAAACATATTGATTCACTGGAGTCCCCCTGTACCTTCTGCTCGCCTGGTTAACTTTGTACCATGAGGGAAAGTAGCTTCCTGGTGGTTCTAATTAAATGTTCTGCCTGTTGTCTTGATGCCAGGGACCATGAAGTTCAGCAAGGGGTTTTTCCTTTTCCTGCGGTCTGCTTCTGTCCTCCTGCTTCAGTGTGCCGTCTCTGCGACAGTGATCTCTCTGCCAAAGACTTGCTTAGGGCTGCAGTCAGACGGGCACAAAGACACGAAGCCGGGAGTGCGAGCTGAAGGGAGGCATCAACAGGTTCAGGCAGGAGGCATGCCTAATGTCTTTTGTACTGGTTTGCAGGGTGTTTAAGTTTAAGCTTAATTTTTGAAATCTGTATGGCTGTTTTTGCAGTCAGTGAGTGAGTGTGCTACTGGACACTACATAGCGCTCAGACACTTTAGTCTTCCTTTTATGCCCATTACAAGGTCCAGCCAAATAAAGATGTTTTCTGCATATACATCTGTGCACGTAGTGGCAATAGGGAGTCCAAAAGAGTAATAGGTTCTGAAGCCAAGTCTTCCTCTCCGACTAAGACGGGGGACTCTCTCATGCAGGGAAGATATCAACAAGATATCAGATTGGCCAGCAAAGCTCTATTAAGACTCTCGTGTTGGTAGTAATCTCACACCCACATCACTTACTGTAAGGTTTTAATGTGTGTGTATGTGTGTATGTGTGTGTCTCTTTTCTAGGGCTTTAATGTCATTGTCTGAACATGTTTCAAGCTGGAAGGTCCGATCACCAGATCTGAAACTGGCAATCTATGAAAAAGTGCATTATAGCCAACAACTTCGAGGCCAACTTAAGAGTTTTGCTAGTGGTTGGGAACTGTATCAGGAAAAAACTTTCACTTATACACTTTATTTCTCCGCGGAACCAATCACTGAACTCTGGGTCATACTGCCCCCAGCCAATGACTGCCCTCTCCCCAATCCCCTCCTCTGGCAGCCATCTTCAGATTTAGTAAGCACATAAAGTGGCAGTATGACCAAAAAAAGCTGCTGAGGGGTATGAGGGAGGGTTTGCATGTGAATCCATGCGAGACCCATGCTGAAGAACAATAGTTAAAGGTAAGTAACTTTTTCCTTCTCCAGCATGGGGTCTGGCATGGATTCCCATGCTCATAAATAAAGAATACATAGCAGTACCACATTAGACAACCATGGGAGGTGGCAAAGGTCAACAGAAGCAATTACTCTTACCTCCGGAAGAATCCCACCTTCAAACGAACAGGTTGTGTAGCACTGCTTAGCCGACCCTGGACTCCTTTCTGGAGTCCTTGTCAATGCAGTAGAATCTTGTGAAGGTGTGTGTGGACCTCCACATAGCAGCCCTACAGATGTTCAGCAGGGGTACACCAGACAGGAACGCCATTGTCACATCGATCGCTCTGTTAGAATGTGCTCTTGGACGGCCTGGCAATGGCCAATTTGCCAACCGATGACATTGTGTGATACAGCCAGAGAGCCACCTAGAGATGGAAGCCTTGGACAAGGCCCTACCATGGTTCACAGGACCAAAGTTTACGAACAGTTGAGACGTCTTCTGAAAACTATTTGTGCGTGCCAAATAGAATTTCAGAGCATGAGCAATGTCCAGCAAGTACAAACTCCTCTCAGCCGGCGACAAAGGTTTTGGAAAGAACACATGCAACACCGAAGGCTCGTTGAGGTGGAATTTGAACAGAACCTTTGGCATGAAGGAGGGGTGCTTCCGCAGCACCACCCTCGATTCGTGAAAACCAAGATTTGGCGGTTTTGAAGGATAGGGGCTGTATCTCACCCACCCTCCTGGCAGAGGTGATGGCCACGAGGGAAACAGTTTTCCATGAGAGGAATTTGAGAGGGGCCTGATGCATAGGCTTGGAGGGCCCCCCCCCCATGAGCCTCGTCAGCACCATGTTCAGTTCCTATGCCGGGGTAGGAACCTTCACCTGCAGGAAAGATCGAAACAGTCCTTTGAGGAACTCCTTGACGAGACGATGGGACCAAAGAGCAGATCGTCCTGGAGACCTGGTGTAGCGGGAGATAGCCGCCAGATGCACCTTGATAGAGGCGTGCGCCAGCCCTGCCTTGGCCAAGGCCAACAAGTATGGAAGTATCTGTGGGGCGGTGATCCTCAGAGGGTTGATCTTCTGCGACCAGCACCACGTAGTGAAATGCTTGCACTTGTGCCCGTAGCACTTAAGTCGATGATGCTCTTGCTCTGGCAAGGACATCCCTGCAGTCCGCTGGCAACTTGCATCCTCCGAACTCTAGGGCTGCAGGAGCCAAGTCCTCAGGTTCAGCGATACTGGGTCGTGGTGCAGGATTGCGCCTCCTTCTCTGATGAGCAGATCCACGACCACCAGCAACTTGACTGGAGGAGACGTTGACCGGCTGAGAAGATCTGAGTACCAAATCTGCCTCGGCCACGCTGGGGCGACTAGTATCTTCCTGCATCGGCACTGTGAGTTGATTGATGACTCGCAGCAGGAGAGACAATGGAGGGAATGCGTATAGGAACCTTTGAATCCTGGTCCCCAGATGCTTAAATTTTGACAACTGCGGGCAGCGCAAGAGTCCTGCTACACCCTGCACGTTTTTGGGGAAAATATCAGGGCTGAGAAACCCTGTAAGCAGAGGCCGAAGGCAAGTGACCGAGTGGCGGGACCCGCAGAAGTGTCACTGGTGGAGAAGCAAACAGAAGCGGCAGCGCCGGCTGGAGGTCCATGCCAACATCCACCATACTTCCATGGAAGTAGCAGGTCTCGGTCTTGTTGCAGTGGAGACCGGGGCAGGGGGCGCATAGGGCCTCCAAATGTGAAAGAAAACTCTAGCAGGAACCCGGTGAGCAGCAACAGGTGCAGGATGGGACTTGGCCCGCCACGGTGCACCTGCGAAGTGCTGATAGGTGGAGGAACGGCTGTCTGGCCTGCAGCAGTGAACCCTGGGAAGCAGGTAAGCAGCACCAATGGAATACAGTGAGGCCTTGCCCCGTGAACATCAACCAGCTGGCCCGCAGACAAGAAGAACATTGTTATTATATGCTGCCCAGGGCGCGGTGGTGAAAATCTTACAGTAAGCCCATGCGACCAGGTGGGAAGGGCAGGCATTGAGGTACTAGCACCCCTAGCATAGCAGAGCCCTGACACACAGGACAGGTGGCCTGGAGCTGGCCCGTGGCGGATGGTAGCTCGGGCTGCAGCTGTGAATCTCCTGCAGCTTGCTAAAGTGGGCTGGTGTGGCAGGACATAAATAATCTATATCTTTACATTATGGCGACCAGGCAACGGAGTCTCATAAGATCCACTGTGGGTCTACCAGCACTAAGAGCATCCATGCATGCACACTCCAAGATGGCGCCCTAGTAGATCGGGTCCTCAGACCTGCTGTACCTTACCATGTACAGCCTCGCAAGTTTAGGATTATAAACTCTTGCGGCGCAGCAAGCTTGCTGCCTCTATGGTTACCCGCCTGCCAATACAGTTCGCTCGGCCCCATGCACACACTCCGTGTAAGGTGGCAGCTGATTCTCACAGCTGCTGTTTCGGGAATAAGGATATAGGCCACTCGGGATGAGTTTCTAAGATAGTTCCTTTCTTTCGCAGTGGTGTGATTCGAAGCGCAAAATTCTTACAGCAATATGCGAACACACGCGTAGCTAGTTACCTTCACGCTGCTAACTGCCAAATGCTACAGTGACAAGACCTCTTGCAGGTAACAGAAGGGTCTTGTCTTTGCCATCTTAGAGGCTTGGAGAATACGCTTTCCGCTCGCTTAGTCACGACCCGCATGTCTGTTGGCGTTGGTCTTATGTGCATCAGATATGCAGACAGTTCCCTTCAGTGTACATGCGAACATCACACTATATTAAGTCAGGCAGGGATTCAGCAACAAGGGATCCGCGTTTTGCACTTCAACCAAGCTAGCGACACCGCACTTTAGGTGGTCACATTTTTAAAGATCAATGTTATTCCATCTATGTAAGTCATGGGACCAAGGCAATGACTCCCTGTTGTATTTTCTTTTACCCCCCCAGCTAGCGACTGCCCTACTCCATGGTCTGAGAGATGGGGGCCGCCTGCGATTCGTATACCTCTCGAGAGGTCCATGCACCTCACCCGAGAGGGTAAGTCTGCCCTTTAGGGTAATCTCTCACATGACCCTCAGAGAAGTAAATCACATTAGTTTGGTTTAATGTGTCCTGTTTTAGTTGTCGAAGCAGGTAACACCAGGGTGCTTTTTTTACTTTTAAATTGATCTGTGGGAGTAAATGGACTCAGGCTAGTCATGCGTAGTCTGGTGATGGTGAGCCCAATGTGTTCCCTTAAAGTATTGTTTATTTTTAGTTCCGCAGGGTCACCCAAACATCCTGTTCTAGTCCTGAGGAAGGCAGCACTACTTGCTCATCACCGCCGAAACGTATAGCCCTTATGAAAAGAATTCACAGTATATTGGCTGCACAGTCCTAGTGAATAGTACTGAGCCTTATGTAGATCCTTGAGCCTATGACTTGGTCCTTGTGGCAGTTTTAAGTGATATATATTCTGTGTCTACCTAGACAGAGATGCATTTCTGAACCTAACCCAGGTTTTGGTGAGTAGGCTTATGCACAGAACTTTTCCCTGGGATTTCTAACATTCAACTGTGGGATGTTAATGTCTATTATATATGATACTTTCTGGTTTCATGTATTTGTGAGAATTGTTTCTCTGTATATTGCTTTAACAATTCTGTTTTGCATGGAGAGCAATACATTTCTGTATGTCTTAATTTTATGAATATAGGTATAAATTTTGCGAGAATAAAATGCAGATTAAATAATTTTTGCAATTTGACAAATGTTAACACGTCTCTAGATGTGGTTCTTTTTTCATGATTGCACTTTCCCTAGACATTGATTCAAACTACTAGTAAGATTTGTATCCCGTAGAGCAAATAACCGACAGAGTAAGCACAAAGAACTTAGCTTCTTTTAGAAGTCACTTCTCCCTGTCAGGACAATTCCAGACATTACTTCAGGACATATAAATAATGCACTGGGACCCCGGGCAAAGAGGCAAGAGATTGTGTGCCTGGCTGGCAGCAAGCTCATATCCACCTGCAGGAGGGAAAACTGAACAATCAAGGGGAGAGCACTGAGGGCACCATGCAGACTGCATTGAAACCTGCAAATACGACGGCGAGACTGAGGCACCCCTGGCGGGGGGAGCACGCTGTTGCTGTACTGACCCCAGGACACCAGAGAAGGGTGGAGTCACAGATCTGTTTGATGGTTGCGAGCATCTGAGGTATTGGGGCTAAACAATATATCAAGCAGCTACTAGCAGAGACATTACTGGCAGATAAGGCTGAGGAGAGCAGTTGGCGAGTGCCCCCCAGGGGCATGGGGTAAAGCTATTTCGCCAAAGGACACCATGGAAGAATGTGTCTGACTCAACACGAACGAAGGCCAGAGAGATACCAGCGGGCCAGAACTGGAAGTGGGGCTCACCTAGGCTCGGCTCAGTAAGGGGAGGAGTGGAGAGAGGCTGGCAGCAACAACAGACGTGACCTCCCAAGGCTAGAGTGGGAAGCGTGCAGCGGGCACAGTGTGCCGGGAGAGTTGGGTGAGCACAGAAGGCTGAGCGTTGGCTGACATTGCGGGTCAGCCGCGCTTTTAGCCACGGCTAAGGATAAACCCAGGAAGGGTGGACTAGAGAACAAAATGGATCAATACACAGTAAACTGCACCTCGTCAGCTGCAAATCATGCACCAGTAGACAGTAGCCGGGTAGGGGAATCCCTGGTCCCCGAGCCCTCTCCCTCAAGGACAGAATGGGAGCCATAGGGGAGTCTAGGACCTCTGTGGAACAAATAAATTGATGGCCTTGCGTCGGAAGTCTCCTTTCTATGACAGGACCTGTGGAAGCTAGCCACGAGGGTGAAGCAGAGCAGCACATCTCCAACTTGGAGGACACCATTAGACACCATTAGACACCTGGACACCAGTAAACAGCTGCAATCTTACAGAAAATCACTCACCTGGAGCAGAGGGCAGAAGACAGCGAGGGGAG